>NW_026607365.1:0-138606 GCF_029890125.1 Rhinichthys klamathensis goyatoka
AACAAGTATGCTCTATCAAAAACAGAGTCAATGTCTTTAATATGAAATATGAGCCTATCCGCTGTGGGAACAAAAACCTCCCGTACACTGTAGAAAAACATGTTATTAAACGTTCTTTTGTTGGCCAGTTTTGTAAACGCATCTCATAAGTTTGGGAAGATGTTTTGTGTTGCTTGTTCAAATGCACGTCATAACTCGCAGTGCTTTCAGAGACGGAGCAGCGTTACTGCGGATCACTGAGTAACAGATATTAGCAGATATTTATTTCATTAAAAATGTAAAGAAATCGCACTAAGCCGAATGGTGATTGCGGGTCGATTTGGATGAATCGTGCAGCCCTATTAAAGACACAGCAGGAATATCAGTGCTGTCACTTTAAGACTGAATGCACTGATCTAATGTACTGATACACCTGCGTTTTCTTTCTCAGCTGTACGTTCACTTACGCCAGCTGTGTTTACTAGGATACTCGCTATTTGTGATATAATTGTGTGTGGGTTTGTGCGCTCGAGTGCCAGAAGACGTGAGAGAGCTCAGTGTAGTGTTTGTGCCAGCTTCCGATGTTTGCGCACACAAGACTTTCCACACAAACGAACTTTCTTACCTGTCGTCTTGAATATTGTCAAGGCTTAAACTTTCGTGACGAGGACGCACTGTCCCGAGCCTCGTTCACGTTCATGCATTGGTAGAAATAGAATTCATAAAAATGTTACTCTTCACATTAGTATCCTTTTAATCTTCACTTTCATATTACACAATATGTTATTCTGGTGATGTGTGCTGCGTTAGCCAAGTGTCCATTACCCTTCAAATCGCCCAATTGAAAATGCGCCCAATGGAAACACTCAATTTTGCAAAAAATCGCAAAACGGTTTCACGCTCGCATGAGGGGTACTGCAGTGGAAACAGCTTTTGCGCATGTACAGTCTCCTGTCGTAGATGATGTGTGTGTGTGTGGACAGAAGACGAGACGAGTTCTTTATTAAACTCATGAAAGACAGAAGTATTACAGGAATACTGGACTCTACACCACAGAAACGCCACAGTTTATCAAGAGCTTGAAGCAGAACTGAGGAGAATCTCCCAGAAACTCACAGTATAAGAGTCTCTCCTTCACATTAATGTTTAATAACACACACACACACACACACACACACACACACACGTCTCCATCCGTTAATAATGATAATGTCTAGTGCGGTGGCTGAGCACAAACCCACTAACATCCGTCGCCGTGATGTTTGCGATGGCCGTTAGTTTGTCGCATAACATCGGTAAATGGAAACACTGGCATTTCACAATAGATTTTTATCAACATTTAGAAATTATCGCGAAAGTTTCTCGCAAATCTGTATATTATGTATTATATCTCTATTATATACTGTACTTTTTGTTGTTGAATTTGGCACGGATTTGTGTTGGAGAGCAGCCATGATGCCTTAACAAACAACATGAATAATATAATATAATAATACCGTAGAACAACATGAGAGAGTAATTACTGACAGAATTTTCATATTTGGGTGAACGAACCCTTTAAGCGGAGTGTGTGAATGTGTCGGCAGCTCACTCGTGTGTGTAACCGTGCCTGTGCTGTGGTGTGTGTGGAGTGTGTGAATGTGTCGGCAGCTCACTTGTGTTCGTGTGTGTAACCGTGCCTGTGCTGTGGTGTGTGTGGAGTGTGTGAATGTGTCGGCAGCTCACTCGTGTGTATAACCGTGCCTGTGCTGTGGTGTGTGTGGAGTGTGTGAATGTGTCGGCAGCTCACTTGTGTTCGTGTGTGTAACCGTGCCTGTGCTGTGGTGTTTCGAGAGTGTGTGTGGAGTGTGTATAACCGCAGTGTTTCCCCTACCATTGTTTTGGCCCGCCCCCCCCAAAACGACCCCCCGCCCCCCCTAAATTGCTGACGAAATCCAGTCATAAAAAAGAAATTTACTGTATAACGCGGAATTTCATGGAATTTGTCAATCTTTTGAGGAATAAATAGAAAGCAGTTCAGTATACACTTGAAATCAAATCGCGATGTAGACTAGTGTGTGTGGATATTAAACCACAAAGACAATTTAAATACGAATCCTGCTTGTTCTGTGTGAATGAATGGTGCAGCCGACGCGCAGTTTCATTTACCACACACACACACACACACACACACACACACTGAAGCACGTGTGACGCTTGCGCTGTTTTTTGCCTATATGAAGACACAAATGCATAAACTTCCTCTCCAGGCTCTAGATCCACTCCTAAAGTCACTTCGTGATCATTTCACCGCTTCATTTGAGAAAAACTATCATTATGACAAACACACAAACTCAAAAGGTCTTCACGGCAACCCGTCAAAATAAAAGTTCGCTTTAACTTGACAGAAATATATTACCGTTGTACAGTAGAATTTAGATATGTCCCAATGTAATAATACTAACACTAATCCAAATAAATTATCATCAAAACTGAATTTTTTAAGGAATAATCTATGTTTTAATTTTAACAGTAAAGCTCATTGTGCAGCACGGTATTTGACAAAAAGTTTAATTTCATATGATTAAAATCGATGATAAATGATACAATTTGTGTTTTATGTCTTCATTTTATTACCAGAAAAAACACAACACAGAATTAGTGTGAAATTATTATTATTATTTTTTTTTTTAAATGTTGTATACGTTTAATGATTCATAATACACTATTTCAATTAATTAGACATGCTTTTTGATTGCTAAAAAATGTACACCACGTATCCGTAACACGCCCGCTCCGCAACACTAGCAGTCCCCCCCCCCCCCCCCCCCTGAAAAAAAATCCTAGGGGAAACACTGTAACCGTGCTGTGCTGTGTGTCGAGAGTGTGTGTGGAGTGTGTATAATCGTGCCTGTGCTGTGCTGTGTGTCGAGAGTGTGTGTGGAGTGTGTATAATCGTGCCTGTGCTGTGGTGTGTCGAGAGTGTGTGTGGAGTGTGTATAACCGTGCTGTGCTGTGGTGTGTGTCGAGTGTGTGGAGTGTGTATTACTGTGCTGTGGTGTGTCAAGTGTGTGTTCGTGTGTATAACTGTGCTGTGGTGTGTGTTCGTGTGTATAACTGTGCTGTGGTGTGTGTTCGTGTGTATAACTGTGCTGTGGTGTGTCGAGTGTGTGTTCGTGTGTATAACTGTGCTGTGGTGTGTGTTCGTGTGTATAACTGTGCTGTGGTGTGTGTGGTGTGTGTTCGTGTGTATAACTGTGCTGTGGTGTGTGTTCGTGTGTATAACTGTGCTGTGCTGTGGTGTGTCGAGTGTGTGTTCGTGTGTATAACTGTGCTGTGGTGTGTCGAGTGTGTGTTCGTGTGTATAACCGTGCTGTGCTGTGGTGTGTGTCGAGTGTGTGTTCGTGTGTATAACCGTGCTGTGCTGTGGTGTGTGTCGAGTGTGTGTTCGTGTGTATAACCGTGCTGTGCTGTGGTGTGTGTCGAGTGTGTGTTCGTGTGTATAACTGTGCTGTGGTGTGTCGAGTGTGTGTTCGTGTGTATAACTGTGCTGTGGTGTGTGTTCGTGTTTATAAATGTGCTGTGCTGTGGTGTGTCGAGTGTGTGTTCGTGTGTATAACCGTGCTGTGCTGTGGTGTGTCGAGTGTGTGTTCGTGTGTATAACTGTGCTGTGGTGTGTCGAGTGTGTGTTCGTGTGTATAACCGTGCTGTGCTGTGGTGTGTCGAGTGTGTGTTCGTGTGTATAACCGTGCTGTGCTGTGGTGTGTGTCGAGTGTGTGTTCGTGTGTATAACCGTGCTGTGCTGTGGTGTGTGTCGAGTGTGTGTTCGTGTGTATAACTGTGCTGTGGTGTGTCGAGTGTGTGTTCGTGTGTATAACTGTGCTGTGGTGTGTGTTCGTGTGTATAACTGTGCTGTGGTGTGTGTTCGTGTGTATAACTGTGCTGTGGTGTGTGTGTATAACTGTGCTGTGGTGTGTGTTCGTGTGTATAACTGTGCTGTGCTGTGGTGTGTGTCGAGTGTGTGTTCGTGTGTATAACCGTGCTGTGCTGTGGTGTGTGTCGAGTGTGTGTTCGTGTGTATAACTGTGCTGTGGTGTGTGTTCGTGTGTATAACTGTGCTGTGGTGTGTGTGGTGTGTGTTCGTGTGTATAACTGTGCTGTGGTGTGTGTTCGTGTGTATAACTGTGCTGTGGTGTGTGTTCGTGTGTATAACTGTGCTGTGGTGTGTGTTCGTGTGTATAACTGTGCTGTGGTGTGTGTTCGTGTGTATAACTGTGCTGTGGTGTGTGTTCGTGTTTATAACTGTGCTGTGGTGTGTGTTCGTGTGTATAACTGTGCTGTGGTGTGTGTTCGTGTGTATAACTGTGCTGTGGTGTGTGTTCGTGTGTATAACTGTGCTGTGGTGTGTGTGTATAACTGTGCTGTGGTGTGTGTTCGTGTGTATAACTGTGCTGTGGTGTGTCGAGTGTGTGTTCGTGTGTATAACTGTGCTGTGGTGTGTGTTCGTGTGTATAACTGTGCTGTGGTGTGTCGAGTGTGTGTTCGTGTGTATAACTGTGCTGTGGTGTGTGTTCGTGTGTATAACTGTGCTGTGGTGTGTGTGGTGTGTGTTCGTGTGTATAACTGTGCTGTGGTGTGTGTTCGTGTGTATAACTGTGCTGTGGTGTGTCGAGTGTGTGTTCGTGTGTATAACTGTGCTGTGGTGTGTGTATAACTGTGCTGTGGTGTGTGTTCGTGTGTATAACTGTGCTGTGGTGTGTGTATAACTGTGCTGTGGTGTGTGTTCGTGTGTATAACTGTGCTGTGGTGTGTGTTCGTGTGTATAACTGTGGTGTGGTGTGTCGAGTGTGTGTTCGTGTGTATAACTGTGCTGTGGTGTGTGTGGTGTGTGTTCGTGTGTATAACTGTGCTGTGGTGTGTGTTCGTGTGTATAACTGTGGTGTGTGTGGTGTGTGTTCGTGTGTATAACTGTGGTGTGGTGTGTGTGGTGTGTGTTCGTGTGTATAACTGTGCTGTGGTGTGTGTTCGTGTGTATAACTGTGCTGTGGTGTGTCGAGTGTGTGTTCGTGTGTATAACTGTGCTGTGGTGTGTGTATAACTGTGCTGTGGTGTGTGTTCGTGTGTATAACTGTGCTGTGGTGTGTGTATAACTGTGCTGTGGTGTGTGTTCGTGTGTATAACTGTGCTGTGGTGTGTGTTCGTGTGTATAACTGTGCTGTGGTGTGTGTTCGTGTGTATAACTGTGCTGTGGTGTGTGTATAACTGTGCTGTGGTGTGTGTTCGTGTGTATAACTGTGCTGTGGTGTGTGTTCGTGTGTATAACTGTGCTGTGGTGTGTGTATAACTGTGCTGTGGTGTGTGTTTGTGTGTATAACTGTGCTGTGGTGTGTGTTCGTGTGTATAACTGTGCTGTGGTGTGTGTTCGTGTGTATAACTGTGCTGTGGTGTGTGTATAACTGTGCTGTGGTGTGTGTTCGTGTGTATAACTGTGCTGTGGTGTGTGTATAACTGTGCTGTGGTGTGTGTTCGTGTGTATAACTGTGCTGTGGTGTGTCGAGTGTGTGTTCGTGTGTATAACTGTGCTGTGGTGTGTGTTCGTGTGTATAACTGTGCTGTGGTGTGTCGAGTGTGTGTTCGTGTGTATAACTGTGCTGTGGTGTGTGTGGTGTGTGTTCGTGTGTATAACTGTGCTGTGGTGTGTGTTCGTGTGTATAACTGTGCTGTGGTGTGTCGAGTGTGTGTTCGTGTGTATAACTGTGCTGTGGTGTGTGTTCGTGTGTATAACTGTGCTGTGGTGTGTCGAGTGTGTGTTCGTGTGTATAACTGTGCTGTGGTGTGTGTCGAGTGTGTGTTCGTGTGTATAACTGTGCTGTGGTGTGTCGAGTGTGTGTTCGTGTGTATAACTGTGCTGTGGTGTGTCGAGTGTGTGTTCGTGTGTATAACTGTGCTGTGGTGTGTCGAGTGTGTATAACTGTGCTGTGGTGTGTCGAGTGTGTATAACTGTGCTGTGGTGTGTGTGGTGTGTGTTCGTGTGTATAACTGTGCTGTGGTGTGTGTTCGTGTGTATAACTGTGCTGTGGTGTGTCGAGTGTGTGTTCGTGTGTATAACTGTGCTGTGGTGTGTGTTCGTGTGTATAACTGTGCTGTGGTGTGTGTGGTGTGTGTTCGTGTGTATAACTGTGCTGTGGTGTGTGTTCGTGTGTATAACTGTGCTGTGGTGTGTCGAGTGTGTGTTCGTGTGTATAACTGTGCTGTGGTGTGTGTTCGTGTGTGTAACTGTGCTGTGGTGTGTGTATAACTGTGCTGTGGTGTGTGTGTTCGTGTGTGTAACTGTGCCTGTGCTGTGCTCCAGATGTTCCTGACGGTGTACCTCAGTAATAACGACCAGCACTTCAGCGAGGTGCCGATCACGCCGGAGACGGTGTGTGCTGATGTGCTGGAGCTGTGCCGAGGCCCCGGGGACAGCAGCTGCTATCTGGCGGAGGTGTGGCGAGGCTCCGGTGAGAACCGCTGCACACACACACACACGCAGGGTTTGAGATCAGCTGGCGGGAAACACTGTCAAATCACGAGCCAGTTTGCCGTTACTTATTATGTTTACTCACTTTTGCTGGGGAAGTTCGAGTAAGACAAATCTTCACAGGTTTAGCACAAACACTGAGTCCTCGTGATGTATTAAATACAGCGTACTGCACAGATCTGCTCATATCTGGCTTACTTGAACACACACACGTCACTACACAACTAATAACGGCTCGCTGCAATAGTGAAGATTAAAGAGCATTTGGTGAACAGAAAAGACTTATTTAGTTGCTTGCCAAATTGACCGGTAAGTGAAAAAGTGAATGTCAAACCCTGATCACACACACAGAAACATCTTCACTCTGTAAACTGCTAGTAAATGTCACAATTAAATTACAAAGAAATGGCAAGTAACACATTCACATTTCTGTGGCAAAAAAAAAACATTTCACACACACACACACCCACACACCTGAAGGGGGTTTATTCTGAGATAACACACACACACACACACACACACACACACACACACACATACACACCTGAAGGGGGTTTATTCTGAGATAACACACACACACACACACACACACCTGAAGGGGGTTTATTCTGAGATAACACACACACACACACA
Organism: Rhinichthys klamathensis goyatoka; assembly: GCF_029890125.1. Taxonomy (NCBI): domain Eukaryota; kingdom Metazoa; phylum Chordata; class Actinopteri; order Cypriniformes; family Leuciscidae; genus Rhinichthys; species Rhinichthys klamathensis. Next base: position 7,112 of record NW_026607365.1, read on the forward strand.
CACACACACCTGAAGGGGGTTTATTCTGAGATAACACACACACACACACCTGAAGGGGTTTATTCTGAGATAACACACACACACACACACACCTGAAAGGGGTTTATTCTGAGATAACACACACACACACACACACACCTGAAGGGGGTTTATTCTGAGATAACACACACACACACCTGAAAGGGGTTTATTCTGAGATAACACACACACACACCTGAAGGGGGTTTATTCTGAGATAACACACACACACACACACACCTGAAAGGGGTTTATTCTGAGATAACACACACACACACACACACCTGAAGGGGGTTTATTCTGAGATAACACACACACACACACACACACACCTGAAAGGGGGTTTATTCTGAGATAACACACACACACACACCTGAAGGGGTTTATTCTGAGATAACACACACACACACACCTGAAAGGGGTTTATTCTGAGATAACACACACACACACACCTGAAGGGGGTTTATTCTGAGATAACACACACACACACACACACACACCTGAAGGGGTTTATTCTGAGATAACACACACACACCTGAAGGGGTTTATTCTGAGATAACACACACACACACCTGAAGGGGTTTATTCTGAGATAACACACACACACACCTGAAGGGGTTTATTCTGAGATAACACACACACACACACACACACCTGAAGGGGTTTATTCTGAGATGGCCGGCTGAATGTACATTATCACACTTATCACGCGGATTCTTGCCACGTAAGTAAATAATTAGATAATATTATTTGCCCCGTAGTGTAAAATAAAATATTTCTTTCTAAAGCTGCATTCGTAATGCTTTTCCCTTCAAACACAATAATATCTTTATCTTTGGGGTTATTTCTCAGCCAAATTTGATCTGCGATTCATTTGCGCTAAATTTAATTGATTAATCGTCACGTCATATAATTAGTTAGATTAAAATGTTAATTGCTAATATAAGTGTGTGTGTGTGTGTGTGTGTGTGTGTGTGTGCAGAGCGTGCTGTAGGGGAGAGTGAGAAGATGATGGATCTGCTGATACAGTGGGGACAGACGAGACCTGAGGTTCGGTTCTTCCTGCGTCATGGCAGAGCATCAGGTACGCCACGCTTCAGACCACTGATCTCACAGCAGTCGCGCGCTTCACAATCTCCTGATGATTTACTCTCCTCCACGTCCTCCAAGATGTTCATGACTTTCTTTCTTCAGTGGAAAAGAAATGAAGGTTTTTGAGGAACACACTCCAGGGTTTCTCCATATAGTGTCTTCAATGGGGTCCAACGGGTCGAAGGTCCAGATGTGAGTTTCAGTGCAGCTTCAAAGTCTCGACACGATCCAGCCGAGGAATAAGAGTCTGATCTAGACAAACCAGCGGACATTTATAACAAAATACACATTTATATACTTTTAACCACTAATGCTGGTCTTGCACGTCCACGACTTCACGCACAACGTAATCAGGGTGAAAGCTGATGTAGGCGGAAAATGTATGCAATTTTCTTCTCCGACTTCAAAATCGTCCGACATCATTGGTTGACCTTTATTTATTTATTTATTTTGTAAATGGCGTTTGACTCAGTCTTTGCACGTTCTCTTTGTAAACACTGGGTCTGTTCTTCCTCCTACGTCCCGCTTGACCTTTCACCCTGATTGCGTAATGTGTGTCGCATCACAGCTCCTGCAAGACCAGCATTAGTGGTTAAAGTATATAAATGTGTATTTTGTTATAAATGTCCGCTGGTTTGTCTAGATCAGACTCTTATGGCTCGTTTCCACTGAGGCGTACAGTACGGGTCGGGTCGGGTCGGTACAGCATGATCCGGCTAGCGTTTCCACTGCCAACAGTACCCTTACTTGATAGGCGTGGTGTTTGCCGGAAAGAAGCGATCGACGTCATTTTCGCGCGAAGAAAGCGACATAGTAAACAACAATGGACGACAGACAGCAGATCTTGTTCTTGCTTCTCGGCATGTTTGTCACAAGAAACGAGCGCTGGCATTAGGCGTTTCTCAATACCAAGTAGCCACGCAAAGTCCGACTCAGGAGAATGATCCCGAGGACGCGAGTCCAGTAATTCTGCTAATGGAACAGCGCGTTCTTGAATGCCGACTCAGCTCGCTCTGCTACTCTTATATACATTTTAGGCAACAATAAAACGAACTATGTTACAAAACACCACTCTGCTTCTTTTCGATTTAATTTAAATACATTTTAAACATAAGCACACAAATGTGGTTCAGGCAACGCAGCCTATTGATGATATTCAATGTATGTAACGTTATATTTATAACAAAACTAAATATAAAACACAATCCTGCCTCTTTTCGTTTAAATTTAAAAATATTAAACATATTCCAGGCAATGTATTGCATATTGCATTGGTACAAATGTTGCAATAAACAACATCACTGATGATCTTGTAATAAAATAAAAAAATTACAAAACTATCTATTTTTGTTGAATTTCAGTTTTATCAATAATAGCCATTATAAAAGTATAAGTAAAAGGTACAAAAAGATATACAGTAAAGCTTTAATAACATAAAGCAAACAATTCAGTCAAATATACAAATTCAGCGCTCAAATATATGAAACTTCACTTAGCCTTCTGCCAAAACTATTGGCCAGGGAACGAATTATAGATTCACGAGACCAAAGATCGCCTGTTAGGTCTGTACAAGACGAATTATATCTCATGTTTAACCACTACAGAGACGTCAGAGTCAGCGGCAAACATCAGAATGACTAGCCGGGGAAAGGCTGCTCCAGGCGGGGTGCACGAGCGCCGAGCGCCCGGTGATTGCTTGGAATGGATCTTCAAATTATCATAAATCTATAAATAAACCACAGATTTGAGCTTTAAAAAACTACTTTCTCGCCTGAAAAACTCTTAAAACTACATTTTGTGACACAATAACAGTAGTATTATATTTCAACTGTATGCTTGTAATGCCCTTGTAGCACGCGCAAGTGACGATACTCTGTCAACCAATCAACGTTTTGCAGTGAGTCTAGCTCCACCCTTTAGTACCGTACCACTGTGCTAGGTACCCCAACGGAAGGGTACCCAAAAAGTGGTACGGTACGGTTCGGCTTTTTGGTACCATTCACAACTTTTGACAGTGGAAACGCAAATAATTGCGTTCCGAACCGAACTGTACCGTACCGCTCAGTGGTAACGAGGCATTATTCCTCGGCTGGATCGTGTCGAGACTTTGAAGCTGCACTGAAACTCACATCTGGACCTTCGACCCGTTGGACCCCATTGAAGACACTATATGGAGAAACCCTGGAGTGTGTTCCTCAAAAACATTCATTCCTTTTCACTGAAGAAAGAAAGACATGAACATCTTAGAGGACGTGGAGGAGAGTAAATCATCAGGAGATTTTAATTCTGAAGTGAACTCCTCCTTGAAACCAGACTCAGACTTTGGGAGTTTTACACCGATTTATCCCAGATTTACCCCTCCCGAAAGAGTCTTGTGAGGAGTTTACAGATCAAGCCTCCCGATCTGATACAGCCTCTGATGCTAAAAGAACAGATGTTTTGTGCAGTATAGCTGTGGTTGAGCGTGTGCTTGTGTTTCAGACTCCAGGAGTCAGAAGAGGAGCGTGAAGAAACCCTCAGACAGACGCGCGGAGAACGGGGTGAGTTTCACTCGCTTTCAAGCGCGATCCGGCGTTCTGTGACGAGCTCTTGTGAAACTATGAGAGGAATGCAGTCGAGCAGGAAACGGAGGAGTGTTTACTGAAGTGTGTGTGTGTGTGTGTGTGCAGGTGAGCGGCCCGCGGATGGACATGACGCTAGCGGAGCTGCAGGAGATGGCGGCTAAACAACAGCGTCAGATCGACACGCAGCAGCAGCTCCTGGCCTCAAAGGTACACCAGCAAACCTCTCAGGGTGGAGGACACGTGAACAACTTCTCATTTCATGAGTAGTGTTTTAATATATATATATATACACTACCATTCAAAAGTTTGGGATCGTTAAGATTTTTTATGTTTTTAAAACAAGTCTCTTCTGCTCATCAAGGCTGCATTTATTTAATTAAAAATATCAGTAATAGTAACAGTACCAGTAATAGACAATAAACAGTAACAATAATATGTTTTTTTTTTACTTTCTATTCATCAAAGTATCGTGACATTTTTATACACAACTGTTTTCAACACTGATAATAATCATAAGTCTTGAGCATCAGATCATCATATTAGAGTGATTTCTGAAGGATCATGTGACACTGAAGACTGGAGTAATGATGCTGGAAATACAGGAATAAATGACACTTTACTGTATATTCACATAGAAAACAGATGATTTACATTAGAATAATATGTCACCAATATTTTTTTTTTTTTGCATTTTAATTTAATAAATAAAGCCTTGGTGAGCTTAAGAGACTTGTTTTAAAAACATAAAAAATGTTACCGATCCCAAACCTGCTAAAATGCACAAAAAAGTGATTGTTTTCACTGTTTGTAACCTTACAAACAGTCAGGTTACCCACGCTTCTTTAAAGTGCTTGACATTCAGACATGTTGATTCAAGGACTGGAAAGTCTGTAAAAACAAACACCTCGAAAGTGCTTGAATTAAACATGAACTAAATTTTGTTAGAGTAGTACGGTGCTATTTACAAAAATTGGCCTTTGTGCTCTGCCAAAGCCAGAACGAAACAGCGGATCGGAGGGAAAATGGGGAAAAAAAACAAAAAAATGGTTAATCAAAGTAATTATTCCAAGGATTAATGCCTAATAAAGCAGCGTTTATATCCGCAAGTTGCTTTGTTACAGAGAAAACCAATTTATTTCTGCTGTTCCTTAAGCGCCACCTACTGACAGATTCGCATTTTCTCTCAGAACTTCTGCTGTTTTTCTGACCCATACTTTTACTCATCTTACACTTAGTGTTGTAAATGATAACTGGTGGATTAATAAGAAGCTAATGTGCTTTCAAAAAATGTAGAATTAAAAGTTATCTTGAATATTATTTTAAATGAATATGTATGATGGTTTATAATAGAATAACTGTTTTCTCCAGAGCGGCTATTAGGGGTGGAACGGTACACAGAAGTCACGGTTCGGTTCATACCTCGGTTCAGACGTCACGGTTCGGTACGATTTCGGTACAATGGAATAGCAAAACAAAAATGCAGAAGGCTTTTTTATAAATGTCTTAAGCTTTGTATTTTTATTAATAAAGGCATAGAACCAGTTTATTTGTAGTGCACTGACAGTAGTTTTATATAATTAGTTTATTAATTAAATTATTAAAAAGACGAAAAGACCTTGAGATATGTTTGGTAATTGTACCTGAATGAATTTAAAATTAATTAGCTATTTCAGATCAATATATTTGTTTTCCTTCATTTTAATTAACCCTAACTTTATTCTCATCTGAATTATAAATAATTGACTTCCGTATAAAATAATACTACCATTAAAAACTTTTGTTAACAGTTGTAGGTTACAGTTTGACAAGAGTTTAGAGTGTGACAAAAGCACAATGTTGTGTTTTATTGTGAGTGTACACAAATATAAGTAAACAATTTGCAGTTTTAATGATGTCCTGTATGAAAAAAATGACGGAGTATGTTTTTATGTTTCCACTGTTTGATCGCCCGTGCCTCTCTCACACACACACACACACACACACACACACACACACACACACACACACACACACACACACACACACACACACACACAGTTCGATCGCGCGGGATTCGCGCCCGCGCCTCTCTCTCTCTCTCTCTCTCTCTCTCTCTCTCTCTCGCACGCGCGCGCACACACTGTTCGATCGCGCCTCTCTCTCTCTCACACACACACACTGTTAATCGCGCCTCTCTCTCTCTCTCGCGCGCACACACACACAAACACTGTTAATCGCGCCTCTCTCTCTCTCTCTCTCTCTCTCTCTCTCTCTCTCTCTCTCTCTCTCTCTCTCTCTCTCTCTCTCTCGCGCACGCGCACGCGCACACACACTCCAGCATTCCAATCTTGATCGCAGCCTGTTCATTGCTGCGTTCACAGTCACACCAAAAGCGAATAGAGCGAAATGTATCGCTATTTAAGAGTTTTTTTTTTATTTGTACCGTGTATTCTCCGTGCAAATTCGTGCACCGAACCGTGACGCCCGTACCGTTTCGGTTCAATACGAATACATGTACCGTTCCACCCCTAGCGGCTATATATATAAATGAACTAAATAACTTTTTTACAACAAAAATGTACCATCCCTGAACTTACTTAAGCTGGACTGTGACGCTAATTTCTTTATTTTCGCATTGATTTCCTGTTATCTCTGTAAAGCTGCGTTGAAACACTCTGTGTTGTAAAAAGCACTATATAAACAAAGGTGACTTGACTATAAATTTGACTCATCCCTTTTCTTAAAAAAAAAAAAGAAGAAGGTTTTATAGCCTGAAATGTGAGATTGATCATTTTATAAAACTATTAGTTTTTGTCAAAGCCTGTATTATTTGAGCTGTTGTTTAAATCATAATTTTTACATTTATTAAATTTTTTCGATATATAGATCTGGCTTGTGCTGGTCTTAAAAGTCCTTAAGTGTCCGGCAAAAGCCCCCGGGATGAGATGGTCTGTGATGTCCTCTGTGTGTGTGTTTCAGGAGCAGCGTGTGGTTCTCCTGAGGCAGCAGGAGCTCAGGCACCAGCAGGCGAGGTCTGAGCAGCAGAAGCTCCAGCATCTGAGGAGCGCGGTGGAGAAGCAGGAGGAGCAGCTGAAGGCGGTGCGAGCACTGAAGGGGCAGGTCGAGCAGAAGCGCATCAGCAACGGCAAACTGGGTGAGCCTCGCAGATCACGCTTCTCCTGCGAAACGTCTCGGTTACTTGCGTAACCCATGTTCTCTGAGAACGAGAGGCTGCGTAGCGATGACGCAATGGGAACGCTCTTAGGGCGGTGCAGATTGTCTGAACCCATATAGAATACAGTCACTCACTACGCTACGTCACTCACTCTTATACAGTGAACGCGCATCTGCTCCTCAGATTTTCATCCGAAGACGAAGAAGCTCCTTCAGCAGTGAGAGGGGCTTGGCAGCGAACGCAGCGTCTCATTCGCTATTCAGAGAACATGGGTTACGCAAGTAACCTGAGACGTTCTCTTTCATAGGTTCACTCAATGCTGCGTAGCGATGACGCAATGGGAACAATACACCACACACGCCAAGCTTAGCGCTCCCGGATCTGGCCCAACAAGGAACTCTCCTTTAGCTTTTTTTTTTTTTTTTGAGCCAGACCAAACTCAATTAGGACCCAAGCGACCAGTTCATATGGAAAGAACCCGGGAACTGGGGCCGCATCTAATTCCAAGTTATAAAACCTGATAAAAGTGTGCGGAGAGGACCAACCTGCCGCCACACAAATATCTTCTAAAGGAACTCCCTTAAAAAGAGCCTGGGAAGATGCGATACTCCTAGTAGAGTGAGCTTTAACGCCCAGAGGTGAAGGAAGCTTCCGCACCTCATAAGCCAAAGAAATTGCGTCTCTCATCCAGGGAGAGATCCTGTGCTTGAGGCGGCGAGCCCTTGGCGGCCGGCCCCAAAGTATACAAACAACTGAGACGACTTGCGCCACTGGCTGGAGCGGTCCATATATGCCTTTAAAGCCCAAACAGGGCAAAGCAAATAATGCTTTTACTCCTTCGCAGTGGTGCTGCCATGTTGTCCGTGATGACAATGACATGACAGCCCATCAGGTCCAGAAGAAAGTGATCCAGGGAACCAACTCTAGGCAATTTATGTGCCACGAGAGAAGCTCGCCCGTCCAAACACCGCACGCCGGTCTGCTCTCGAAGACCGCACCCCAACCAGCCAAAGAGGCGTCCGTCGTGACAACCTGGCAACGGCAGACTACGTCCATCTTAACCCCTTGAAGCAAAAAGGGGTGTCTTTCCACCTCCAAAGAGCACGAAGGCAACTTTGCGACACTCTTAGCAGGCGGAAGGCAGACCAAGAAGGGAGGATGCCCCTGAGTTTCATCCACTACACTAATGGTCTCATATGAAGGAGACCCAAAGGCAGCACAGGAGAGGCTGCTGCCATGAGCCCCAGAAGCCTGCGACATACGCCCACCGCAACATGATGGCCGGACGGAGACTGAAAACTCGAGCAGTGGCCAGACGGGCATGCATCGAGAGAGAATGGAGTTGGACACCCAGGAAAGTGGTCTGCTGAGAAGGAGCTAAGACACTCTTCTGAGCATTCAACCTGAGACCAAGAGACCGGAGGTAGTGGAGAAGGACGTCCCTGTGAAAACACACCAACTCTCTGGAATGAGCCAGAATGAGCCAGTCGTCTAGATAATTTAGCACACGGATGCCCTGGAGCCTCAAGGGGGCCAGAGCTGCATCCATGCACTTGGAGAACGTCCGCGGAGCCAAAGCTAGAACAAATGGAAGGACCCGATACTGGTACACCTTTCCCCCAAAGGCGAACCGGGGGAACTTCCTGTGCCGTGGAATGACCTGGATGTGGAAATATGCGTCCTTCAGGTCCACCGTGACGAACCAGTCCCCTGTTCGAATCTGCGCCAGGATAGTTTTTAACGTCAGCATCTTGCACTTCCCTGTGTAGAGGGAAAAATTCAGGCAATGCAGGTCCAAAATGGGGCGCAGACCCAGAAGAGAAAGTTGTGGCTGAAGAAGCCGCGGTCCAATTCTGAAGAAGGAACCTCCTCTATCGCTCCCTTCAGGAGGAGGGACAGTACTTCTTGCTGCAGAACAGAAGCTTCTAGGCCGCTGTTCGTGACAGTGGGGTAAACCTATCGACGCAAGGAGGGTTGCGGCGGAACTGGAGTGTGTATCCGAATTGGATTGTGCGGAGAACCCAGTGGACACACCTGGCGGAAGTCTCCAGTCACCAGACTCCCTGTGTGTCTGCCAGCAAGAGGTGGTGGGCACAGAGCTAAAGCAACTGGAGGAGGCCCTGAGGCGTCCTCTGACTGAAGATTGGCCCACAGGGGTCACTGAGGAGGTCTCTCTCATTCCGGGGTCTAGCATAGAGGCTGGAGCATTCAACACGGGGAGAAAGCCAGATGCGTCTCCTTCCGTGGGTGAAACAGCTCGAGCGAGAAGATGTATTGAGGGGAGATAGCCTGGAGCGTCTCCATCCCTCAATACAGGAAGATGGTTTTGGCAGGCTGACTCTGTATCCCCAAGCGCGCATGGTAGGGGGTGTAACAGATTTTGATCCGGAGAGCATCTCAACAGGAAACCGATACACTTCAGCGGTCTGATCCTCCCTTCTGAGATGGGGGAAGCTCTCCGTTTCCTGACAAGTGGATCAGGAACCCCCTGCAAAGCTGAAGCAGTGGGTTTAGCTGGCTACCTCAGGTCCACTCGTCTGCGGGGGCGCTGTCCTGGCATCGGACGGCCACGAGCTCCCCAGACCATGCGAGGCATGGGATGTCTCGGCTCGTCACTCCTTCTAGAGGCCTCTTTCCGGTGTGCGAAGCGGTCTCTGGGCGCGGGGGAAGGAGTAGGAGGTTCACGAGCCCTCCTAGGCACAAACTGCTTAAGTGCAGCCGATTGCGTCTTAGCAGTTCGGAATTTGTCAACCACTGAATTGACCGCCTCTCCAAATAGGATTTGCATACGAGGGCGGAAGTGGTCCTACAGGGCTTAGAAGGTAGAAGAGGGCGGGACTTCCAGGAATGAGCGGAAGAAGGCAAAAGTGGCCAACGTGTCCTCAACCACTGGAATGCAGTGTAGCCCTGCTCCACAGAACCAACCAGGGAGTGAATGGCTGTCTGTCTTTGGAAGTCCATCAAAGCGCATCTATTCATGATTAAAGTGCTCCACGTGTCTCCCGGGGTTAATAAAGGCCTTCTGAAGTGAAGCGATGCGTTCGTGTAAGAAAAATATCCATATTTAAAACTTTATCGACTAAAATAACTAGCTTACGGCAGACGGCCATACGGATTGATTTACGCCATAAGAGTAACCCTTGAACTTGGCACGCAACGTAATGACGGCAATTGACGCCTCTCGCGGTTCAAACAAACAGGGCTGGGCAACCGCGCTCGTCATTACGTTGTGTGTTTATTATGTATGTTTTTCTCAGATGAAGCGGTAAAACGCTGATGAAGTGACTCTGGAGATTAAGACAATTTTGACAAATTCCGCGTTCTACAGTTTTTGTGACTGGATTCCATGGTCTGTTTTCTGCATCGTGGAAATCATGGGGCCCTAGTGTAATTTTATTTCAATTAACGCTTATTTCATGGTTTGAATTTCAGTTTTAGCTAACTATAATAACCTTGCTACTGACTTTGATATTGTTTGAATTTTGTTCTTATGGATATGAGCAGATATATTTTGAAAGTGTTAACATGGTGCATACGTAGACTATAGAATCTAAATATAAACACTTATTTGTTACATCTGAATATTCATGTGGAAATGAATGTGGTGGATCATGTACTTATTAAAAAAAGCTAATTTTCAGCTCAGGATCTGGAGCTCATCAGTGTAAGTCATACTGTGTGTGTGTGCTTCAGTGGAGCAGGTGGAGCAGATGAACGGGCTCCTCCTCCAGAAGCAGAAGGAGCTGGTGATGGCCGTGTCGAGAGTGGAGGATCTCAGTAAACAGCTGGAGAGCCTGAAACTCGGGCCGATGGACTCGCTCCACAGGGACCCGAGCTCCGGGGCCGAGCTGGACCGACTCTACAGGGACCTGCAGGTACTGCCCGAGATACAGCTCAGTGTGTGTTCAGAGCATCCGACTGTGTGTGTGTGCATGAACCTGTGTTCAGAGCATCCGACTGTGTGTGTGTGTGTGTGTGTGTGTGTGTGTGTGTGTGTGTGTGTGTGTGTGTGTGTGTGTGTGTGTGTGTGTGTGTGCGTGAACCTGTGTTCAGAGCATCCGACTGTGTGTGTGTGTGTGTGTGTGTGTGTGTGTGTGTGCGTGAACCTGTGTTCAGAGCATCCGACTGTGTGTGTGTGTGTGTGTGTGTGTGTGTGTGTGCGTGAACCTGTGTTCAGAGCATCCGACTGTGTGTGTGTGTGTGTGTGTGTGTGTGTGTGTGTGTGTGCGTGAACCTGTGTTCAGAGCATCCGACTGTGTGTGTGAACCTGTGTTCAGAGGATCCGACTGTGTGTGTGTGTGTGTGTGTGTGTGTGTGCGTGAACCTGTGTTCAGAGCATCCGACTGTCTGTGTCTATGGAGAGTCCCCACAAAGATAGCATACAAACGTGTGTGTGTGTGTGTTCACCAGATGAGGAAGAACATGAACCTGGAGCAGAACACCAGACTACAGCAGCAGAGAGAGAACTTGAACAAGAGGAACCATGAGGTGGCCAACATGGACAAGCGAGTGAATGAACTGCGAGACCGCCTGTGGAAGAAGAAGGCGGCGCTACAGCAGAAGGAAAACCTTCCTGTGAGTGAACACACTCGTTACACTCGTTACAGAGGATCTATTCTGCTGGCACTGTCTGAAAAGCTCAATTTGAATTTCTTCCTTAAATATTAGCAAAATTCGAATTATATTCAAATTGTAAAGGCAATACTTAATGTTAGAGGATTAAAGTACTGTATTGTCTCCTGTGCCCACAAGAGGGCGCAATAAGCAAAGTATATGTGTATACAGTATTTCACGAAAGTGAGTACACCCCTCACATTCCAGCAAACATTTGAGTATATCTACTCAAGGGACAATACTATAGAAATGAAACGTGGATATATGTAGAGTAGTCAGTGCGCTGCTTGTATAGCAGTGTATATCTACTGTCCTCTGAAAATAACTCCACATACAGCCATTATTGTCAAAATAGCTGGCATCAAAGTGAATATGTCAAAACTGTGTCCAAAGTGTCAATATTTACTAGTTACTTGAAAAAGTAATCTGATTACGTTGCCCTAGTTACTTGTAATGATTTACCCCAACACTGCTGATGCTCATGAGATGTTATATCATAGGGACAGTATCAGGACCGGATCTGACAAATCTATCAGCTCATTTGCTTTAGACTTTTTTTTTTTTTTTTTTTTTGAAAGTCTAAAGATAAGAGCTGTGTCCCAAATGACACACTATACACTTATGCACTATGTACTCAACCATGTAGTGTATGAACTTTATAAGTTTTTTTTTGTCTGTCAGCATCGGAGTCTGCTAGCCCGTAACTAAAGCGGTGCGAGTCGAGTTCCACACTTAGTTATTCCGGTTAAATAAGTGCATCATCCGGGAACTTAAAGTGCACTTGTTCTTTTTAGGTTTTTCAGAGTGAACGCACTTCTCGCACTATTAATACTACCAAATGTCATAGAATAGTGCACACGTACGCGATGTGGACGCACCTAAGGTGTGTGTGTGTGTGTGTGATGCTGTGCTCAGTGATGTGATGTTCTCCACAGTGTCCTCCCGATGGCCAGCCGGCTCCGCCGACAGGAGTGTCCCGTGTGGCGGCCGTCGGCCCCTACATCCAGTCCTCCACGATGCCCAGGGGCTCCAGTAAACAGGACCTGCTCATCAAACACACTTACCCAGAAGGCACTGCAACGGTCCCGCATCAGGAGACGAGCGCTCATCCCGCAGCAGGTTTGCACACACATTCACATCTGAGACCCTGTGCCCGGTTGCATAAAGCACCTTAAGTGTAATTTTCCCTTAAGGTCGCCCTTATGTTTCCCTTAAACCTAAGGGTGTTGCAGAAAAATACCCTTAAGTGTTACTTAACGTTTTTTTTAAGTGAAACGTCATAAACACTTAGAATTTCCCTTAAATGCTGTTTTTTTCACTTAAGTAATCGTTAAGTGTTGCATAAAACCCCTTAACGGTAATTTCCCTAAGTATAACTTAAGGTTTGGAAATCGTAACCTTAAGAGTAACGCGGACAAAAATAAGACGACATGGCTGAATATATGAAACCAGCTGAAGATCATAAGGAATAGGAAGAACCCTTTGGACCAATTTAGCCATGAAAAATTGTTGCAAGAATAGCTGCTACCGATTTGATCGACGCGCAATATTTGACATCGCTATCAAACTAGACGGCTGTCTGTCTGTCATTACACGCGACTCGCATGTAAACTTTCACAACGTTAAGTCAGTGCGCGCACGGAGAGTGTGTGGCCGACAAAAAATGTACAGGAGAACGAGCTGATTCTGTGTTTTAAAAGGAATCATGACAGAAGAAAACAGCTATGCTATGGAAATATACTCAGCTGTATTTCGAGACACAGAGCCAGAAGTGCATTCACAAAACCTAAACAAATGCCAAAGCATGAGACACAAACTGCCGCCACGTTCGGAGCTAACGCGGTGTTGCGTGATAGCGTCACTGGACTGACACGTGATATTCCGACATGTTAGTGTTTTGCGTATCTATGGCAACAACAGACTTTTATAACGTGAATCCAGGATCGCTGTCGTGAAACACTTAAATGTTTCCCTTACCTAAGAGAACCGTTTAAGAGATTATATGCAACACCCTTAAGTTGTTCTCTTAGGTAAGGGTAAATCGCCCCTTAAGTATCATACTTAAGGGACAAACTTAAGGTGCTTTATGCAACCGGGCACTGGACCACAAAACCAGTCCATTTTTTAAATTTTAGATTTACATCATGAATAAATAATAAGCTTTCCATTGATGAATGGTGTGTTAGGATAGGACAATATTTGGCCGAGATACAATCTGGAATCTGATGGTGCAAAGAAATCGAAACATTAAAAAAATCGCCTTTAAAGTTGTGCATTTATGTTCGTGATTTTGCTGCATCCACTCACAAAAATATATATTAATATTTTTACGGTAGGAAATTTACAAAATATCTTCATGGAACATGATATTTACTTAATATCCTAATGATTTTTGGCATAAAAGGAAATGTTTGCCACGGATACACCCGTGCGACTCGAGACTGGGTCTGTGGTCCAGGGTCACATTTGAGGAGTTATTTACACCGAGAAGTACTATATGCAAATAATGTGTCATTTTTTCATAAACAATCCGATTAAAATGCTAATAAATTACAAATTACTTTTTGTATTCTTATAAAATGTATTCATGAAAAACTATATATATTAGATTTAAATTTATATACACTGCCGTTCAAAAGTTTTAGATCGTCTCTTCTGCACATCAAGGCTGCTTTTATCTGATCACAAAAACTGTAATATTCTGAAATATATTTACAATTTAAAACAGCTTATTTGTATTTGGAAATATTTAGAAGCGTAATTTATTCCTGTGATCGAAGCTGAACTCTCAGCATCATTACTCTTCAGTGTAGAAACATTACAAAAATCTAAAACTTTTCAACGTAGTGTACGTCTAAACAATTTATAATATTTATATATAAATATATCTCTAATATAAATTGTTTACATTTATACATAAATATAAAATATTATCTAGGCTTTAAGAAAATAAATGTTTATTTTAAATGTATCTCGCAGCTTTTTAATGGGGCAACAAGATATGATCGATACGACAGAACAACGTTCAGTCTGCAAAATATCGTAATATTAAAGGCACAAACGCGTATGCGCTGCGTATCCAGAAGTGCAGAGAGAAGAGTTACTGTGCACACACTCCCCGTGTGTTTTATCTGTTCTGTTCGACGAAAGCAACGTTGGGTTTATGTGTCATCAGCTGATGCCAAGATCCCCGGCCGCGGCAGGAGAGAGAGCGGCGCCAGCGCTGGTAAGAGCCTCTCGCCCCACTCTACATCTGTGTGTGCGCGTCGGCGAAGAGATGCTGGCACAATAATAAAGTGCACAACATTTATGGTGCTTTATAATGTGTTAATAATTGCCTTTTGTGGAGCTTAACAGTAACAACCATAAGTAAGCATTAGGTATGTCGATTTACGTAAATTTCTATAATCCACCGTTGTTTAAATTAACGATAATCGATTAATTGTTAACCTTAACCTCTTGCCACTACTACGTTATCTTACTTAACCAGCACTTGCTTAACACACACACATTTTTTAAAGTGAATATAAGGAATATGACCATCACTTAACAAGTGCTTTTAAATTTACTGACGTATTATAAGTGCTCTATTTTCATAGCATGAAAACATTTGAGTGAGTGCAGAAACAGGGACACTCATTTAGAGGAGAACTGGAGCCCTTCATGCTCCCGGCAGCTCTACACACTAGAGCGATGAACACGGAGAAACATGATCGCTGCTCTTATTTCTGCAGGTCTGCCCTCAGCTAAAGTGTCCTCGAAGGCGTCTAACTGGAGTTCGGCGAAGTCCTCCATTAATAACGGGTCCAGCAGTCTCCCACGCTCGGTGACCCAGGCATCTAATAACCCAGGTGACCCCCACACCCCCACCGCTTCTGTATCGCAGAGTTAGCGTCATGCGTTTGCTCAGATCGGAGAGCTCTCTGATTTATCAAAACCATTCCATGTACACCTAGTCACATAAATGTGTTTTCGCAAAACTGATATAAATCTGATCTTCAATTGACCGTTCGCAAAGCCCCGCCCCCTTTAGTTACTGTTGCTATGTCCGACAAGCCACGCCTCTCTCACACACACCATGTTCTCACGCAGTGAAACACTCATCGCGGAGCAGAGAGGACACTGACCACACACTGACACAGACCAGCTTACTTTTGATATGAAACAGTCTCAACTTTCAAATTTGGTAATTTTTTAATGAAATTTAAACAACAAATACCGTTTTTTGGCTCTAATGTGTCGTGACAGATCACTCAGTTAAAGCGGCTCGTGAACCCATCATCTTCCTTCTAGTTATTTATAGCATCAAATAAACATGAATGAACATCAGAAGGTATGTTGTTTTAACTGCGGAAAGACGTCAGGACACCGTTATTCAAGTTCTAGTCCTCCGACGTTAATCTACGAACTCTCCTGGCTGCTGTGTCGGACAGAAATGCCGGATTATGATTGGTCAGATCACCTGTCAATCAAACTCCCTGCGAAGGGTGAATTCCCGCACTATATGCAGATTTAATGGAGTTCACGTCAGCGAAAGCAACAGATATGATCTGCGTTTTATTGATCATCAGCTCATTTCATAATCACAGACCGCGATAGCATAGAGCAACAACAGCACTGTAAGATCATTCAGCTTCTTCACTTTTAATGAAGATAATTGTGTGTTAAGCGTCTGCGACTTACTTTCACTTTGATTTGCGCGTTGGCTTGATGAATAGATGCTCATCTGTGGCGATGTGTGTTGCAGGAGAGCGTCATATCTGGCTATAACATGACATATATCCTATAACACGCCCTCACACGTTTATGTTTTAGCATTGTTGAGAGGAGTAACATTTACATATGTGGTTTCAACAACAGATGCGTTCACACGCGTCTCAGACCTCCTCCTGAAGTGGTGTGAGCGATCGGATTTAAATCGTCTCGAATGCGTGTATTTATTCAATATACGTTTAATTAAATATGTGTTTCGGAGGGCATTTACACCTGGTGTTTTCCCGATCGGATGGCTATCAGATCACAGAACACACACACTGCAAAAAATGCTTTTCTTACTTAGTATTTTTGTCTTGTTTCCAGTCCAAATATCAAACATTTCTTAAATCGAGATGCATTTACTAAAGTAGTAAAATGACGTAAAATATTAAGTCATGTTTTCTGGGGAAATAAATAATTTTTTTTTGCTTAAAACAAGCAAAATTATCTGCCAATGGGTAAAGAAAAATAATCGTGTTTCTGTTTGAATTAAGATTATTTTTCTGACCCCATTGGCAGATTATTTAGCTTCTTTTAAGCATCAACTCACTTAATTTTGATTAATTCCCCCAGAAAACAGGACGTTAGGGTTTTACCCATTTAGTAAATCCATCTTTATTTAAGAATTTCTAGGTATTTGGACTAAGTAATACTTGATTAATAATAATGAATTAAGTATAAGTAAGAAACGCATTGTTTGCAGTGCATGAGGTGTCCCGTGTAAACAGCCCTTCGACTCGCACACATGTATTGTGAGTTGAAAGCCGTGTTATGCTCCAGATAAAGCAGAGGTGCCGAAGCGGGACCCCAGGGTGCGCCCCGCCTCCATGTTCGAGTCCATCGAAGCGCCCGCAGCTTCTCTACGCAAGAACCAGAGCAGCGAGGACCTCGCCAGAGACGCACAGGTACTGGACACACGTGCACACACACACATGAATGTGTTTTACTACACACTACCGGTCAAACGTTTTGAATGATTTTTTTTAAAAATGTTTTTAAGAAGAGTCTCTTCTGCTCACCAAGGCTGCATTTATTTGAGTAAAAAAACCAACAACGTAAAAACAGTGAAATATTATTGTAATGTAAATCATCTGTTTTCTATGTGAATATACAGTAAAGTGTAATTTATTCCTGAATTTCCAGCATCATTACTCCAGTCTTCAGTGTCACATGATCCTTCAGAAATCACTCTAATATGATGATCTGATGATCAAGAAACACTTATGATTATTATCAGTGGTGAAAACAGTCGTGCTGGTTCATGTTTTTGTGGAAGGCGTCAGAATTTTTTCAAAAGAAAGAAATTGAGACTTTTATTCAGCACATACACATTAAATTGATCAAAGGTGACATTTTTAATGTTAAAAAGATTCTATTTCAAATAAATTCTGTTCTTTCGAGCTTTCTATTCATCAGAGAATCCTGAACCATATATTCAAAAAAATATTCTGCTGTGAAAACTTCTGTCAACATTGATAACAATAAGATTATAATCTAAAAATCTATAACAAGAATTAAGCGCAAATAAAAATAGCTAATTACTCTGCATCAGATCCTCATATTAGAGTGATTTCTGAAGGATCATGTGACACTGAAGACTGGAGGAATGATGCTGAAAATTCAGCTTTTATCACAGGATATAAATTACACTTTACTATATATTCACATAGAAAACAGCTGATTTACATTATAATAATATTTCACGGTTTTTACAGTATTTCTAATCAAATGAATGCAGCTTTGATGAGCAGAAGAGACTCCAGTTTATTCCAGACGTTTGGCCTGTAGTGCACAGTCTCCTCATCTCAATATGCAAGAAATTCAGCTTTGGAATAAATTACATTACTATATATTCACATAGAAAACATCTGTTATACATTATTGAGTTAGAAAAGTTTGGCCTGTAGTGCACATGTTCTCTTCGTCTCAATATGCCGTGTCCACCATCAGGTTGATGTTTAAAAAGTGACACTGATGTTTCTATACTCTCAGAGCGCCGTCAAGAACACAGTCAAGGTTCCTCCTCCGGTTCCCAGTAAACCTAAACAGGCCAGCCTGCCCAAGACGGGCCTCAACGCCGGGACCTTCCCAGGCAAGAGTAAGCCCAGCCCGCAGCCGCCCACTGGTTCCCAGCATGCTTTAGCACAGGGCAGTACTCTCCCCCTTCCCTCGAAGCCCGAGGCTCCTCCGGCCGCCACCGTACACCCCTTCACTCCCGACCCCCCCGGGGCCAAAGAGGTCCTGCTGAAGCCCCAGATGCTGGCCACCAGCTCCATCTACAGCATGTACACACAGCAGAGCGTGACGGGAGCGCTGGGCCGAGCGCAGACCCGCAGCAGCAACTTCATCAGCGGTGAGTCCGCCACCACATTTAGCAGACCGCTTTATCCAGAGCGACTTACAACAACTATAGCCTATAGGCTGCTGTCACTTTAAGAGCTGCACGCATCCAATATACTGATACACATGAGAACAGACAACAGAGTCTCTCACGCTTGAATGCTTTAAAGTCATATTGTAATGCTCACAAAGGAATTGATAAGAGGAATCGACATTTTAATTTAATATAACAAGTATCCGATTCCTGTTGTCAAATATATTTTAGATTCCCAACCCTAGTTAGGCCCGTTTTCAGCAGGACATTCAAATCATTTAGCAGTTAATCCAGTGTGTTCGTGTTTTTACTCGCATCTGAACAGAAGAAATGAAGATTTACAGCTCAAAGAAGGCGGAGCCTCAGAGCCACACCCCCCTATTATATCATCACCACACTGACCAATGGGAGTTCATGTGTTTACCAGCCAAAGCGAACTTTACCAGAAAGATCTCGATATGAACTCCCAATTTGAACTTTTGAGCACAAAATGACATCACACAGGTTAATTCAAGATTTTGCTTGAAGCATATCAAAGCGTTAATCTAGCTTGCCATTGTACACTATGAATATTACGATTTTATCCAGCTGATGAACGATAAAAACACTGACAGCCAATCAGAATCCATCCTGCTGTGACAAACTCGAGCGTTTAAAGCGGCAGACAAGCACGAATAAACAGAACGATGGTGCGCTGGTGTGGACGCTAATGAAGTTATCTTTATACTTCTTGTTCTTGGTGTGAACAGGCCTTTAAAGGTGCAGTGTGTGATATTTAGGAGGATCTGTTGACAAATGTAATATCATAAACATAACTATGTTTTCAGTGGAGTATAAAGACCTTATAATGAGCCGTTATGTGTTTATTAGCTTAGAATGAGCGTTTCTCTCTACACACACCGCGGGTCCGCTTACATCCATGTTTCTACGGTGGCCCTGAGCTGACAAACGCGTTTCGTCACTGTTGTTCTTCATGATAAGAAGCTGCTAAAGTCAGCGAATAAAACACTGACACAATGATGAACAAGTCACAATAATATTCGCAATAACATATCGTTTTACTGAATAATGAAGTAAACCTTATTTCTTAATTTACCTTTGTAAAGAAACCTCATTGTTTAACTGGCTGCTCTCTGCTGTCTCAGACGATGACATCACTTCCTGTCGACCACTGTAACTTCTGTTGGGTGCAATTCACAACCTCACCTCTAGATGCTGCTAAAACTTACACACGGCACCTTTAAGAATGTTTAAAAAAGGAAAATTATTGTAATATTTATTTTTCATTTTTCATCATATTCCTGTCCATGTAGTTTACGGGAAGCCAGTGACGTCCACAGGCCAGCCGTCTCAAAACCAGCTCCCTGAGAACCCGTACCTGGACCCGCCCAGTGTCCCCGAGGCCGAGAAGGACCACAGTCCTGCTCCCGAAACCCAGGAGCCCGAGCGCACTCCCAGACCCCTCAGTCCCACTAAGCTCCTGCCCTTCATCTCGAACCCCTACCGCCACCAGAGCGACGTGGACCTGGAGGCTCTCCGCAAGAGACTCTACAACGCGCCGAGACCCCTGAAGAAGCGCAGCTCCATCACGGAGCCCGAGGGCCCCGGCGGCCCCAACATTCAGAAGCTCCTGTACCAGAAGACCACTCTGGCCGCGATGGAGACCACAGCGAGTCCTGTGGGAGACGAGGAGAAGGAGACGACGGCAGGAGCTGCGGGAGCGTCACTCCAGGGGCCAAAACCGGCAGAAACCGAAGCAGAGAACGTCCCTCCTCCTCCTCCTCCGCCACCGCCTCCACACCCGGCTCCACAACCCCACGCTGAGATCCCCCCTCCACCTCCGGCCCAAAAACCCCACGCTGCGATCTCCCCTCCACCTCCTCAGCCGGCCAGCCCTCCTCCTCCGCCTCCTCCTCCTCCTGCTGAGAGCCCCATTGAAGACTTCCCTCCGTATCCTCCTCCTCCCTATCCCAGCGGGGCCGAGCAGGAGCCTCCAGAAGACACCTTCAGCATGAAGCCACCGGAGGTCACCGGACAGGTTCGCTTTCCACCCGTAAGTCCCGTCAAGCGAACACACGATGTTGACACATATTTCAATTCAATTACAAAGAGTTCGATTCACTGGTTTGCAGTGGGATTCAATTCTAATCTCGATTCAGTTCAATTGGAAATTAAATCATATCAGGGGTCAGCCCCTTGTGTTTGAGCTGCAGCCTTTCCTGTATAACTTCCGTACCTCGAATGCAATGCATGTCACGTGGGATGAAAGCGTCTGTGAAATGCATGAGTGCAAGTGTGAGATGTGTGTGTTGTGTGTCCAGGGTAAGTGTGTGTTGTGTGCCCAGGGGAAGTGTGAGATGTGTGTGTTCAGGGTAAGTGTGTGTTGTGTGTGTTGTGTGTCCAGGCTCAGTGTGTGTGTGTGTGTGTGTGTGTGTGTGTGTGTGTGTGTGTGTGTGTGTGTGTGTGTCCAGGGTCAGTGTGAGACGTGTGTGTTGTGTGTCCAGGGTCAGTGTGAGATGTGTGTGTGTCCAGGGTCAGTGTGTGTTGTGTGTCCAGGGTCAGTGTGAGACGTGTGTGTTGTGTGTCCAGGGTCAGTGTGAGACGTGTGTGTTGTGTGTCCAGGGTCAGTGTGAGACGTGTGTGTTGAGTGTGCAGGGGAAGAGTAAGATGTGTGAGATGTGTGTGTGTGTTGTGTGTGCAGGGGAAGAGGACGAACCTGCGTAAGGCCGGATCGGAGCGCATCGAGCACAGCATGAGAGTGCACTTCAATCCTCTGGCTCTCTTACTGGACTCGTCTCTGGAGGGAGAGTTGGATCTGGTGCAGCGCATCATACACGAGGAAAGTTACATTTCACACTTTAAACCTGAAGATGTAATGCTGTCGACTTATGAATTTACTCATGGTGTGTCTTAAAGCGTATTAAACACACCACATAGACACATAAACAACATTAAAAGCTGGATTTTCACAGCTAAACAGCTGAAACAGCTAAAGGATTATTAAATCAATAAAGATATATTATGATTATTTGTTGTGATTCACATCAGAAACAGACTGTAGACGCATGAACTGCATGTTGTCAAACTAACACCATTAACTGTAAGGACTGTAACCTAGACGGCCCTGTTATGATAACACGAATGTAAACCTTTATAAACAGACGTTGATTAGCATGAAGGAGGTCGTAGCGTCTGAACATGTGTTCGTTCATGTCCGTATGCTGCTCGCTGGAGTGGGCCGCCGGTAACCATGCCAACCATCTGGTCCATCTCCAGTTTAACAGTGTCTTGAAATAGCAAGCTCACCTGGCAGCGACACAGAGAGGTTATCAGCCAATGGCTAATGAGAGACATCATTTAGTCGCCTATGCGAGTGATTTACTCGTATTGTAGAGGGTTGCCGTAGTGACAGAACCTGACAGTAATATAACAGAGAGAATCTTGTTGTGTGTGTTGCCCCATCAGGTGGAGGACCCGAGTCAGCCGAACGACGAGGGCATCACTGCGCTCCACAACGCTGTGTGCGCCGGTCACACCGAGATCGTGAGGTTCCTGGTTCAGTACGGAGTCAGTGTGAACGCGGCGGACAGCGACGGATGGTGAGACACGCTTCACACACTCACACATATCGTCTGCGATAATATCCTGATTGTTGTTTTACCGATGTGCAATCTGACATTGAGTATATATCTCACACACACCCAGGGTGCACGCATACCCTATATTTTATAAATATCACACTACGAGTGCAGTGAGCAAGTGTGTGTGTGTGTATGTGTGTTCCAGCAATATTCCAGCAAGAGAGAGTGAGAGTGAGGGTGAGAGGTGTGAGAGTGAGGGTGAGAGTGAGTGAGTGTGAGAGGTGAGTGAGAGTGAGTGTGAGATTGAGTGAGTGTGAGATTGAGTGAGTGTGAGAGGTGAGTGTGAGAGGTGAGTGTGAGAGGTGAGTGTGAGAGGTGAGTGTGAGAGGTGAGTGTGAGAGGTGAGTGTGAGAGGTGAGTGTGAGAGGTGAGAGGTGAGAGGTGAGAGGTGAGTGTGAGTGTGAGAGGTGAGTGTTTGAGTGAGTGAGGGTGAGTGTGAGTGGTGAGAGTGAGTGAGTGTGAAAGTGAGTGTGAGAGGAGAGTGTGAGTGTGAGATAGGGTGAGGGTGAGTGTGAGTGTGAGATAGGGTGAGAGTGAGTGTGAAAGTGAGTGAGTGTGAGAGGAGAGTGAGAGTGTGAGATAGGGTGAGTGAGAGGTGAGAGTGTGAGAGTGAGAGTGAGTGAGTGTGAGAGTGAGTGTGAGAGTGAGTGTGAGAGTGAGTGTGAGAGTGAGTGTGAGTGTGAGAGTGAGTGTGAGAGTGAGAGTGAGAGTGAGTGTGAGTGTGAGAGTGAGTGTGAGTGTGAGAGTGAGTGTGAGAGTGAGTGTGAGAGTGAGTGTGAGAGTGAGTGTGAGAGTGAGTGTGAGAGTGAGTGTGAGAGGTGAGTGTGAGAGGTGAGTGTGAGAGGTGAGTGTGAGAGGTGAGTGTGAGAGGTGAGTGTGAGAGGTGAGTGTGAGAGGTGAGTGTGAGAGGTGAGTGTGAGAGGTGAGTGTGAGAGGTGAGTGTGAGATGTGAGGCTGAGTGTGAGATGTGAGGCTGAGTGTGAGATGTGAGGCTGAGTGTGAGAGTGTGAGTGTGAGTGAGTGTGAGTGAGAGGTGAGTGTGAGAGATGAGTGTGAGGAGTGAGTGTGATGAGTGAGTGAGAGGTGAGGTGAGAGTGTGAGGAGTGAGTGTGAGGTGAGTGAGAGTGTGAGAGTGAGAGTGTGAGTGAGAGTGTGAGTGAGTGTGAGTGTGAGAGTGTGGAGTGGTGAGAGTGTGTGTGTGAGTGTGAGTGTGAGAGAGAGTGAGTGTGAGAGTGAGTGTGAGAGTGAGTGTGAGAGTGAGTGTGAGAGTGAGTGTGAGAGTGAGTGTGAGAGTGAGTGTGAGAGTGAGAGTGAGTGTGAGAGTGAGAGTGAGTGTGAGTGTGAGAGTGAGTGTGAGAGTGAGAGTGAGTGTGAGAGTGAGAGTGAGTGTGAGAGTGAGAGTGAGTGTGAGAGTGAGTGTGAGAGTGAGTGTGAGAGTGAGTGTGAGAGTGAGTGTGAGAGTGAGTGTGAGAGTGAGAGTGTGAGAGTGAGAGTGTGAGAGTGAGAGTGTGAGAGTGAGAGTGTGAGTGTGAGAGTGTGAGTGTGAGTGAGTGTGAGAGTGAAGGCAGCAGGCGCTCTTTCGAGGCCCTGAAATTGGAATGAGCGTATTTTAAACCTATGGGCGAGGACCCATTGGAGGGCAAGTCTGGTGCCAGCAGCCGCGGTAATTCCAGCTCCAATAGCGTATACTAAAGTGACTGCAGTTAAAAAGCTCGTAGTTGGATCTCGGGAGCGGGCCGGCGGTCCGCCGCGAGGCGAGCCACCGCCTGTCCCGGACGCCTGCCTCACGGCGCCCCCCGGATGCCCTTAACTGGGTGTCCGGTCCTCGGGGCCCGAAGCGTTTACTTTGAAAAAATTAGAGTGTTCAAAGCAGGCCGCCTGTGAGTGTGAGAGAGTGAGTGTGAGAGAGTGAGTGTGAGAGAGTGAGTGTGAGAGAGTGAGTGTGAGAGAGTGAGTGTGAGAGAGTGAGTGTGAGAGTGAGAGTGAGTGTGAGTGTGAGAGTGAGTGTGAGAGTGAGTGTGAGTGTGAGAGTGAGTGTGAGTGTGAGAGTGAGAGTGAGTGTGAGAGTGAGAGTGAGTGTGAGTGTGAGAGTGAAGGCAGCAGGCGCTCTTTCGAGGCCCTGTAATTGGAATGAGCGTATCCTAAACCCATGGGCGAGGACCCATTGGAGGGCAAGTCTGGTGCCAGCAGCCGCGGTAATTCCAGCTCCAATAGCGTATACTAAAGTCACTGCAGTTAAAAAGCTCGTAGTTGGATCTCGGGAGCGGGCCGGCGGTCCTCCGCGAGGCGAGCCACCGCCTGTCCCGGACGCCTGCCTCACGGCGCCCCCCGGATGCCCTTAACTGGGTGTCCGGTCCTCGGGGCCCGAAGCGTTTACTTTGAAAAAATTAGAGTGTTCAAAGCAGGCCGCCTGTGAGTGTGAGAGAGTGAGTGTGAGAGTGAGTGTGAGTGTGAGAGTGAGTGTGAGAGTGAGTGTGAGAGTGAGTGTGAGAGTGAGTGTGAGAGTGAGTGTGAGAGTGAGTGTGAGAGTGAGAGTGAGAGTGAGAGTGAGTGTGAGAGTGAGTGTGAGAGTGAGTGTGAGAGTGAGTGTGAGAGTGAGTGTGAGAGTGAGAGTGAGTGTGAGAGTGAGTGTGAGAGTGAGTGTGAGAGTGAGTGTGAGAGTGAGTGTGAGAGTGAGAGTAGGGCTGGGCGATAAAACGATAATTATCGCGATATAATTTTTCTCGATAAAACGATATCAAGAGGTCGATAAATGTTCCATAATGTGTATGCGCGAAAAGCGGAACGGAACGAAACTCATTTGAACCGCGCGCCACACGGACCGTTTATCCGCTCGGCTCAAAGTCCAAACGGCAGCGCAGCGCGAGCTCACTAGAGCAGACGCGTTTACTCTGGTCGTCTCGCTCACGAGATCCAGTGAGAAGCGCTTAAGTTCAGCGAAGAACACAAATGTCCAGTTTAAATCAGTTTAAAGGCAGATGAAACACCGCTGACAAACAGGAGAAACACTGCGCAGCGAAACAGTCAGAATCTGAATTGATACTGTAACGTTAGCCTAGTAATATTAACTGCACCATGAGATGTGGGATATACATATTGAATTGTATAATATTATTAATGTAGACAATGTATAAAATGACTAATGGAATATAATTACAGTATTTAATAATGTATTTAACTGTTAGGCTACTGTTTTTCAAACAAATACCATAGAAACCATAAAGTTACATTTTGCCATGATAGTGAGGTGCTATAGGCTGTACCTGGCTTTATCTGTGGTTATCATGATCTAAATGCATGATACTGGATGACCAATGGTTAATTTTAATTAAATTCAAACAGTCAGAATATTACATTTTACCAAATAAAAATGTGGTCCTTAAAATTAAAAAAACAGATGTTACTGTTTTTGTTAATGAACATAAATTTAACATAGCAGCATTAGCTTGAGTTAGGATGTAGATTTACTGTCAACTCACTGTCAAATATGCATTTCGAGACAAAACATGTCATTTGAATATTGCAGCCTGCACTGCAAACTGTACTGAAGAAATATTTTTCTTTTCAGATATTTATTTTGTTAAGGAAAAATGACAAATGTTTGAATGTTCTACCTCAGATTTTTAAAACCACAACGCTCTGGTTTATACAACTTTCACTTAGGAGCAAAAATCTGCCTTTAAACTTGAAAGAAATAAAGATTTGACATTTATCGTGATAATTATCGATATCGACTGATATAAAAAAAAATATCGTGATACATTTTTTGGGCCATATCGCCCAGCCCTATGTGAGAGGGTGAGGGTGAGTGAGGGTGCGTAAACTCAGCAGTCCCAGCATGATTCAAACTCTAGCCAAACTATTTAATCTGGTTTTGTGGTCCGGAAGCTTCCCTGAGAGCTGGTCTGAAGGACTCATCACACCCATATTCAAGAAAGGAGATCGATTCGACCCCAATAATTATCGCGGCATCAGTGTGGGCAGTGCTTTAGGAAAACTGTTCTGCAGGATCATAAACAGACGCATTGTCTCACACATCTCATCACACAACATCTTAAATAAAGCACAGATTGGCTTTCTACCAAAACACTGCACGTCCGACCACATCTATTCCCTCCACACTCTCATCAACGAAAACATCAAGGGCAAACAAAGGAAAATATTTGCATGTTTTGTAGACTTTAAAAAAGCATTCGATTCAATTTGGCATGATGGTCTACTGTACAAAATCCTAAAAATTGGCATTGGCGGAAAAACGTTTGATTTAATAAAATCTCTATACAGCAACAGCAAAAGTGCGGTGAAAATCAGGAACCACAGAACCGGGTTCTTCCAGTAGGGCCGTGGAGTGAGGCAGGGCTGCAGTCTGAGCCCGACTCTATTCAACATCTATATCAATGATCTGGCGTCAGCGCTGGTGAGCTCCACTGTGCCCGGCCTCACTCTACACCACACACAGGCCAGGGGTCAGAGGTCAGATGTCTGCTGTACGCGGATGATCTGGTCCTGCTGTCCCGCACACCAGAGGGCCTTCAGCAGAGCCTGTCCCTGCTGGAACAATACTGTCACGACTGGGCCCTGACAGTCAATCTGGACAAAACCAGAGTCATGGTGTTCCAGAAGAAGGCCAGATCTCAGGAACACAAACACCAGTTCCTGTATAAAGACCAGGTCCTGCAGCAAAGCACGAGCTATAGCTATCTCTCTGTGTGTGTGTGTGTGTGTGTGTGTGTGTGTGTGTGTGTGTGTGTGAGCACGAGCTATAGCTATCTGGGCATCGACATCAGCGCTTCGGGACGCTTCGGTCTGGCTGTTAAAACACTCAGTGAAAAGGCTCGGAGAGCTTTTTATGCAATAAAATCACGATGCGGGCACTTTAAAATTACCCATTAAAACCTGGATCAAATTATATAATTCAATAATAAAACCAATTATTTTATATGGATGTGAAATTTGGGGACCAGTACAAAATTTTACAAATTGGGATAAAACACCAGTAGAAAAATTACACTTGGAAATTGCCAAAAATATTTTAGGGGTTCACCGAAACACATCCACTGCCGCCTGCAGGGCTGAGCTAGGCCTGTACCCGCTGAACATCGAGATCCAGAAGAGATGTGTTCAGTTCTGGCATCACCTCCATCAGTCTGATCCAGAGTCAGTCCAATATAAAGCCCTCCTCGCCAATGAAAGCTCAGCAGAACCTCATCCTCTAAACACACTCGCTCTTCAACTCGTCCATCAGACTACACCCCCCACTGACCACAGCTACAGCCCCACAACTACTGTTAAAGAAATACACACACATCTAAAAGACACTCATGATCAATCACTAAAAGCTCATTTTGACCTCCAGAAAAAACTCCAATGTTACTCGACCCTCAATCGAACCACTAAATTGGCCAGTTATCTATTTATTAAACATTTTAAAGACAGACAAATCCTCTCCAAATGGACAGAGAGAGAGCAGAGGATCTGTAGACACTGTGATCTACAGCACATAGAGGATGAGGAACACTTTCTGCTTTTCTGCTCTAAATATACCAGTATAAGAGACACTTTTCTGCCCAAATTTGAAGCCTTGATCCCGTCATTCTATGAACTGAGTGACACTGTCAAAATGTCCTTCTTACTCGGAGAAGATGTTAATACAGCTGCACTAGCGGCTAAATATGTGCTAGTTATTCACAACGCCAGAGAGAGCTAATTCTCCAGAGTGATAAAATGTATTTATTTATCTATTTATTAAGATAGATTGTGTTTATTTATCTATATATTTACAATGCTACATATGACATGATTTATACATACATGTTTACTGTTTGTTTTATTATTTATATTTAATATGCTTTGGCAACATTGTGTTACACAGTCATGCTAATAAAGCTAATTTTGAAATTAAAAATTGTGAGTGTCAGTGTGAGAGTGAGTGTGAGTGTCAGTGTCAGTCAGTGTCAGTCAGTGTCAGTCAGTGTCAGTCAGTGTCAGTCAGTGTGAGAGTGTGTGTGTGAGAGTGTGTGAGAGTGTGTGAGAGTGTGTGAGAGAGAGTGTGAGAGAGTGTGAGAGAGTGTGAGAGTGTGAGAGAGTGTGAGAGAGTGTGAGAGAGTGTGTGAGTGTGTGAGTGTGTGAGTGTGTGTGTGTGAGAGTGAGAGAGAGTGAAATAGAGTGAGTGTGCGAGTGAGTGAGAGAGTGTGTTCCAGCCGTAACCCTGTTTGTGTCTCTCTGTGTGTGTGTGTGTGTGTGTGTGTGTGTGTGTGTGAGAGAGAGTGTGTTCCAGCAGTAACCCTGTGTGTGTGTGTGAGAGAGAGAGTGTGTGTTCCAGCCGTAACCCTGTGTGTGTGAGAGAGAGTGTTCCAGCCATAACCCTGTGTGTGTGTGTGTTCCAGGACTCCCCTGCACTGCGCGGCCTCCTGTAATAACGTGTCGGTGTGTAAGTTCCTGGTGGAGTCTGGGGCTGCTGTGTTCGCCATGACCTACAGCGACATGCAGACGGCAGCGGACAAGTGTGAGGAGATGGAGGAGGGATACACACAGTGCTCGCAGTTCCTCTACGGTGCGTTACACACACACACACACACACACACACACACACAGGCACTGCAGGTACACGTGCACCAATCATGGGATCATTTACAGTGGACTAGGGTTGGGTATCGGTTGGGTTTTATCCGATACCAGTACCTACTAGGTATTTTTTAAACGGTTCTGGTGCCTAAACGGTTCTTGAAACGGTACTTAAGAAAACGAAACCGCACACACTTTATCAAAAAATAATACCCTTTTATTTACAGGGCCAAACTGGACACAATATTAACTTAAATCTTTAAACAATATAAATAAATAATAATAAAACCAATATAAAATAAAAATTCACATTTACATAATATCAAATAAAACAATATTGTATCAAACAATGTAATAATACTGGAGATTAATAGAGGTTACTAGCAGGCAGAGCTGCCAACTCTCACGCATTGACCGTGAGAGACTTTTGACCCGTGAGAGACAATTGACCCTTTTCACATGCTCTCACGCCACACATCCATTTTCTCACGCAGAGAAAAATCGCGGACAAAGAGGACACTGACACCGACAGACAAGGTTACTTTTGATATGGAACAAATCCACAGCTGTCAGATTCTGTCAATATTTTTACGAGATTCACACAATAAATAACGTTTTGGCTCTTTGAAATGTGACAGATCGCTGTAGCGCGTCAGTTCAAACGGCACGTGATACAGCAGCCTACAAATACAAATCCACTGCTTCTTAGCTACGCAGCGTTGAGTGAACCTATGAAAGAGAACATCTCTGGTTACTGGTGTAACCTATGTTCTCTCAATAGGGAACGAGACGCTGCCAAGCTCCTCGCCCGCGCCATCAGCCAATGAATTGGCTTGATTCTATATGGATTCAGACTATCGGCCCACCCAGAGGGCGTTCTGACGCGTAATTTTACACGTGAAATGCAGCCAAACCTTGCGAGCAAGAGCGCGCATGCGAGACAGAAGAGAGACTGTGCGTGTGTGTGTGTGCCTAATTAAGTCAGGCACCGAAATCAGGCACCGAAATTGTCGTTCTTATTCGGTCTGGTTACTACCGTTTACGTCGGAACCGGTTCCCTATTGGCACAGAGTTTCGGTACCCAACCCTACAGTGAACTTACAGGAGTAGTTCATTTCAGAATTAAAACTTCCTAATGATTTACTCTCCTCCACGTCCTCCAAGATGTTCATGACTTTCTTTCTTCAGTGGAAAAGAAATTAAGGTTTTTGAGGAACACACTCCAGTATTAATCTCCATATAGTGTCTTCAATGGGGTCCAACGGGTCGAAGGTCCAGATGTGAGTTTCAGTGCAGCTTCAAAGTCTCAACACGATCCAGCCGAAGAATAAGAGTCTGATCTAGACAAACCAGCGGACATTTATAACAAAATAAACATTTATATACTTTAACCACTAATGCTGGTCTTGCACTAGCTGTGATGCGACACATATTACGCAATCAGGGTGAAAGGTCAAGCGGGACGTAGGCGGAAATACCAAGAACGTGCAAAGACTAAGTCGATCGCCCTTTACAATAAAAATAAAATGTTAAACAACGATGTCACAAAAATGACACAGATGTAAGTTGCAACTTGGGTGATACAGTGCTTAAATACAGTAGTAGCACATCATCTATGATGTATCACCTGAAAACACAACACCCGCAAGCCTCTTCGGGTGAGAAAGGTAGCCAAAGCCAACCTACCATGTCATCTATGCTAGCTGGTGTGACAAACAGCGCTCAGAGACTATTATAGTGTGTGTGTGAGCGGGAGGCAGAGCGGCAGAAAGATGCGACAGAGTTGCGAATTTGCAGGCGCGGCTCGAAATGGCTGTTATTTCAAATAGCGTAGCATATTTTAAACTAATCACTTAACCGGTTTCAACCGGCTAATGAGGGTCGGTCAAGAGAATTTTTAGTTTTCGCCATCCCTAGTTTAAATCCAGAGAAATCAGCAGGTTTAACTAGTGTAACGGGCCATGGCATTGCCTCACCTCTCAACGACACTTTAACCTCGAATTCCAAATTCACTTCCGCAGAAACCATGGAAACACAAAAGACTCTTTTAATATATTATGTGTTTTATTAGGCAGGTGAGCAACTGTTTGGATACATTCATCGACAAAAAACGAATCATTGTTATATACACAGCTAGTCTTATTGTTTGAATCTCTTGTTTTTATTGATTTTCTGCAAGTAACATGTGGCTCAGAGACAACACTATTTTATCAAGTGCTTCATATTAAAAGTAACAAAGCACAAAGATTATTGAATGGCAGGCGTGCAACAAATGTTTCATGAAGTTTTGGTCATGCATTAAAATCTTTTAGTCTGTGCCGTTTTCTTTTGGATTTTGGAGACCGCTCTGACTCTATAATAACCCGTACCACAAAACCAGCACAACTCAGGGTCTGACAAAACCCATCAAATCCAGCTTGATTACAAAGATTACATGTAGGCTAATCTTTTGTTTGTTGCTTGTAATAGCTCCAGCATTATATATGACACTTATAAACTCAACTCAAGCGTCCCCAGTGGTGTGTGTGTTTGACCGGTGTGTGTGTGTGTGTTTGACCGCTGTGTTCTCGTGTGTTCACAGGTGTGCAGGAGAAGATGGGCATCATGAACCGAGGCGTGGTGTACGGCCTGTGGGACTACGAGAGCGAGGAAGAGGACGAGCTGTGCTTCAGAGAGGGCGACAGCATGAGTGTGAGCCGCAGGGAGGACGAGGACGAGACCGAGTGGTGGTGGGTGCGCATGGGCAACAGAGAGGGGTACGCACCCCGAAACCTGCTGGGGGTGAGTGACACCACACACACACACTCACGCTCTCCCACACTAGAGACCATAGACTGTAAAACAATAAGGTCTTTGACGTCACCTGAATGTTTCTGAAGAGCATTTCTGAAGCCTAAAGTGGGCGGAGCCGGCCGTTGCAATCTTGATCACTCCCAGATAAACGAAAATGTGCAGCGAGGCGAATTAGCTGAGGTGACGTAACGCTAGCAGACAAACGGCTAGTAGTGACATCAGCGGCAATCCACCTGTCACTCAAGTGGCCACACCCTTAATTATGTAGAACTTTAAGGCTTAATATAATTTAAACGGATGAGTTATAAAAAAAATTCACCACCTCACAGTCGAAGGGCAAAATTAGCAATATAGTAGCCTGGATGCCAGCCCGAACCCCGCCCACAACATTTTTTGGTCGGGAAGTTCGGTCTGGACTCGATCCATTGAGGAGTAATTATGACCGGTTCAGAATTAGTTGGTCCAATCAAATTGCCAGGGCGGGCTTTATACGATGATGGACAGATGATCTGCAGTTACGTAATCCTCACGTTATCAAAGAGCGCTTGGGTTGAACTGGTTTCCCTCAGAGATGACTGCCGCTGGAGAACTGAGATGTAGAGATCCCGCTATCGTGTCTGTTGTAGAAGAAATCGACAGCGCATTCATTTTAAAAGACGAACAGAGAACTGCAATCAAGGCATTTGTCGATCGGAAAGATGTGTTTGCCGTCCTTCCCACGGGATTAGGCAAAAGTGTATTTTATCAGCTGGCTCCGATGGTCGCTAAGAAGATGGGACGCAATGAAAGCCCTGTGTTCGTTGTGGTATCTCCTTTGGTCGCACTCATGGAGGACCAAGTAAAAGAAGCAACACTCATTATTTTACTACTACTTCCAGCGTGCGTGCAGTTGAGTTCTGTTGAAACTATCCTATGCAACTATGTAGCTGACTTACTGCGTTGCTCTGATTGGTTGTAGGTCTATCCAATTGAGTGCAGAGTTTGTTTGTTTTTCCTGATTCGGTTAAGACAAGCCTCACAATCAAAGCCCTATGGAGCAGTATCAGACTCACATTCTGACTAGAATATGAGTATGACGAAGTCAGGTTAGCTATATAGACCAAAACCACTTTTTGCACCAGGCTGTAAACATGTTTTTTCTGCTGTAGAGTTGGGCATTTTAACCCCCTGGGGTCGGCTATCGCGCCGGCGCGATTGTCTCGCTTTTTTTCTTATCAGTGTAAAAGAGATTCAAAATACTCGGTTGGTTTTGATCTTACATATAAGTGTTGTACATCATTAGATCCTGTTAAGTTTCTATTTTTTTTGTGGATACTCACAATAAAAACAAAGTGTTGTGCTTTTCACCAAATAAAGAAAAACAAACATGATGCGAGTTCTGCGTTCTCTCTGTCAGTGAAGTCCATTCTGAAACGCGTCCTAAGATTAACTGTAACTCCGCGATTACTTGTCACACAGGCACGAGAGGTTTTTCTTTATGAAGCTTAAATTCTCTTCTTTTAAATGAAGTAATAATTTATATAAAAAAACAAATATTCTCAGTTTATGCAATCTGTATGAAAAGAGAGTGCTGTCAGTATTTTTTTTCCCAGCTCATTACACTTCATTACGCATTAATCTGACACGCCCACGGAGGACGCGCGCTATTCAAACGCAAATGTCGAGGCAAGCCATGACAATGCCCACATCAGCCGTTCCACCGTGGCGGTAAAATGTGTGGTGTATTTGCTGCCTTTTACCGCTAAGAGGCGCTACAATCATAGACTCTGAAAAGTGTTCATTTATTCCGGTTTATTCTCTCTAATGCATAATCTGCTACCGCGCCGCACTGATTCAGAGCGATTGAAAGCTGGTAGCAGAAGAATTCAACAAGTGAAACGTAGTTAAAATAATTCATAATCACAATACTGAAATTAGGCTACTGAAATGTAATTGAATAAATAATGAAAAAATTTCAACATAAAACATTGCAATAAAAAACATTTAGGCTACATGAATGAGGCTTTACATCTTTATCAGCGTACAGACGGTAGCTCAGTGATCAACGCAACAACACGAACTTCGAGGAGCTTCAACAGTCCCGAGATCGAATCTCAATGTAGAATACATGATGTTAACCGATGTTGTCCTACAGCGTTTATATTTTCCCACCTTGATGCTTAAATAGGTAACTGTTTATATCTGTTTACTTATTTAAAGTCAAGAGTTTTGTTTGATTATCATTACAACATAAATTTGCTACATTCCTGTAGAACCGCAGCGCTGCACAAACGACAAAAACTGATGAAGGAAGATTGTCAGCCAATTGCATCAGAAAATGAAAATGAAGAAGCTCGTCTTTAGTCTGCTAAATTATTGTGTAATGTAAAAGAACACTAAAATTACTTAAGTTTGAAACCAATTTCGGACATTTCAAGGTTTAAATAAAGTGTCGGGACAGTTTTTTTACATTTAAAACATGGGTTGCATCGGGTTTAGAGTTTATTTCTTTTGCGATGCAAAATAAGAAACACTAGGCTAATCTTATTCTTGCGACATTTTAAATTTGTATTGCCAAAGAAATTACAGCTAAATTAAACAATTAAAACCGTACAAAACGAAAATTGTCCAAAGAAACATAATTAAATAAAAAACATGCGTTTTTCTTTGCCTCTCTCGCGCTGGATCTCTTTTTAACACGTTTATTTAGTCTCCCTCGCTGCGCGCGCCGCGTCTCTCTCGAAATTAATCATTTCAGGGTAAAAACACATCATACAGCTGATAATACTGTATATGTCGCTGCACAAATCACGAAAAAATTATTTAGCCTTTAATTGTTGCTTCAAAGACACAGCATGCCTTGTTGGATTCACCTTACAATAACTTCAATTGAAATTTTGTGTGAAAAAAAAACTTAAAATAGGCTACAATAAATAAACTACAATATTTATAATTTAATAAGTAATAAGATATGGGGCCTACATTTGGACACAGATTTATCCTTACAATAATTTTGCCTGCTCATCAGGCTGGCTATCCGACACTCTCCATATGAAAGAGGAACATTAACACCTTTGTCCAGCAACTGTCCCTCCAACCCCCCACAGGCTATCGGAGTCTGAGGCTGACTTAACACAAAGAGAAGTCGCAATTCACACTTAAATCGCTATTCTAGACAGTGTTGATAATGAAGGAATTAAATGATTTAAGTTACATGTAGCCTAGTGATATTTCTGTCATAAAAGTTTATTACTAAATATTTCATTATTTCAATAATTGATGAAATAAAACTGGTTTGGGGCAGCTTTTTCCAAGCAAAACTAAATATAATCTGAAAAAACGCTTGCTAATTTGTTGTCATGAACAAAATGTTCAACTTAATATTAAAGTCTACAGGGATCTTTGGATCCTTACAACCAGGCATGCAATTTGTGAATTAAGTTTTTATTTTATTTTGTATTATTCAAATAAATATCGAAACACGGTGCTTCGTGGTAATGCTGCTAAATTAAATAACATTTATAGAATAATTATGAACTTAAATGAAACAATATCGCAACATTTCGACAAATACATTATTATGTTTTTAAATTTTAATTCAGGGCGATTTAGCCTACATTTAATTAGAGCGAGATTTTCACCCATGTCTTGTCATTTTCTCATTGGGAAGCGCATGTTTGAATAGATCCTCTGTACCTCTCGTTTTCATATGGATTAGCCTACATAATCAGATAACATTTATTAGCCTAAATATTTAGACATTTAAAGGCTTTAGACATAGCCGATTTCTTATCGTGACTGAGCTGAAGTGGCTTTCGGTTCATTTTTGTGACGCGCAGTTCCCGGAGACAGAGAGGACAGATATACTGTTTTTGTCGTTAGCCTAATATGAATACAAGTTTACAGTTTTGAACGATGTAAGCTACTCTACTCTTATCTGTATGACCAAAAAATTATGGAGTCGCCTATTAAGTTATTTTAGCTGTAATAATGAGATAAATAAATTAATCTAAATGAACGCGCCGCCGTGTTTGTCGAACACTAACTCACCATGCCAGAATAAAACCCGACTTTAGAAAAATGCATAGGGCCACTCGGCGTGGTGTGCCAAAACACTTAATTCTAAACTTCAATATTTCATTCAAAATAATCTCAACACGCTTTGTGAAATTTTGAAAAGCCGTGCATGCATTCAGGCCACTGGAACTAATGAACAACTGAAACGCTGGTTTTGATTTTATTGTTTTTCGTTTAAACGTGCCTGTTGCATATCTCTATTTTATATATTTGATATTGGTGAAGTAGCCTATATCATTGATTAGCTGTGGAGGGAGGGGTGTGGGGATTAAAATAATTCAGCAGAAGTAGGGATGTTTAGACCAGAAGGAAATCCCAGTCCCCCCTGGCAAATCACACTTTACTTAAAACCATGTTTTTAAAAACTCTAGGTTGTAGGGGACAGACCTCTCTGCCATGCGCGCGCACGGTTTGGAGCACAATATCTGTCTCGCATGCACGCTCGCTCTAGATAGATTACGGGATATTTTAACTAATTTGCGGTATAACTAGTCGATCACGAGTGGCTCAACAGGTAGATCTATAGATAAACTATATCTTTCAGGAATTTGACCGACCGGGTTGACACTTCAGCGTGAGAAATCGGGGGTGTGGCGTGAGAGCCTGGAATAAATAAATAAAAAATATATATAGCCTATATAAAACAAAACTGTATGGTGTAACAGAGTTTTAGAGCTAGACAAATCTCTCTGCAATAATAAATATAAAATTTACAGCAGACCATGTTTGTGCGGGATTTGAACCTGTGTCATCCTGATGATGAACCGTAAGTTCTACCGCTCGGCTATGAATTTTGTTACTGAGAAATATCCAAACGTTTGATTCTCACATGAGCGAGAAAACGTTTTGTCTTTAGCCTGTGAGTGTAGGCCTATTTTAGCCTTTTACAGTTTTAAAAGATTATATCTTATCTGTATGACCAACAATTTGTTGTAGGCTTATTTGGAAATTACCATAACTTGTAGTATTTCATCCTTAGGCTACTGTTAATAGACATTAGCCCCACTTACGTTTTGCTAAATGTCCCTTTGCGCCACCTGGCGGTCATTTCGCGTACGACTTTGAAATGCGACTGGTTTATTTTTACCGCGGTGGATGGCTAAAAATGGTATGTGGATGGCTAAAAGGTGTGACTAAAAATGTGCTTTTGGCTTTCATTTATATTTTGATTGTTTGTATATATATATATATATATATATATATATATATATATATGTGTATATATATATATACTAATGAGCCTTTCATTCAGGGGTGTCACACAAGAAAGAATGCAAGGACAATATATATATAAATAAATAAATATTTATATACACACACACACACATATATATATATATATATATGTGTGTGTGTGTGTATATATAAATATGTATTTATTTATATATATATTGTCCTTGCATTCTTTCTTGTGTGACACCCCTGAATGAAAGGCTCATTAGTATGCAGACTGCTCAGGTGAGAACTGCCTAATTATTCATGAGGGGGTTGGGCAGATCCGCCCATCCGCATATTGCCTTTGCAAACAAAAAAAATGTTTTTCACAATTTAAAACAATCTATTGTTTTATGTGAATGATTATCCAGAATGATTTTCAGATCAATTTGAAGCAAATACTCTAGGCGACAAAATACACTAGTCAAAAGTCTTGTGGACAGATATTTAGTATGTTATTTGTGGCCTTATATTAGAAACTTTATTTTTTAGTTTTTTCAATAACCACGCATAAACAATATTCTCTCAAAAATACAAACTGGTACATACATGTTGCTCACATATTATGGTAGCCCTGTGTGTGCTATATAGAGTGTAATTTCACCTGTGCCATTAATATGTTTATAAGCAACTGAAAAAAGCACAAATGTCAGAGCATGCCAAAACATCTCAAGGGGGGGGGGACAATAGTTCTCTTTCAAGCGTACGTTTCAGTGTCTCACTATGGGATACGCCCCTTCCTCGTATTCCTCAGAAGCCCTATTACATCACGCCAGCCCCGGTAGGCTGGCAGACATGACGTAATGTCTGGGAGTGGCTTCCCCCTTCCTCAGTATAAGAGGAGCAACACAACGTCATTACGCCATTCAAAAACCTCTTTTCGCTTTACACAGCAAGGAGGGTGATGTGGTGAGACACCTCACTTAATGCTATCAGAGAACCGGGGTTACACAAGTAACCTATTGTTCTCTTTCAAGCATACGTTTCGGTGTCTCACTATGGGATATCCTTACTCCCGTATTGCCAGATAGCCTGCCTCAAAGTCTCCTGCCAACCACACCACCGCCTCCAGGGCTGGACTACTACGCTCATTACTGCATGTGTTAAAGTTTGAGCTGTAACATCCAGCTTATAAAACCTTGCAAATGTACGCGGCGAGGACCAACTCGCCGCTCCGCAAATATCCTGTATCGTGGCTCTTTTAAAGAGAGCCCACGAAGTTGACATCCCCCTTGTTGAGTGTGCATGTAAACCAGCTAGGGGCGCATGACTCTTACTGGAATATGCCAGGGAAATCGCCACCACTATCCAGTGCGACAAATGCTGCTTAGTAATCGCCTTCCCTGTACGTGGTTTCGCCCAAGTTACGAACAGCTGATCACTCTCCCTGAACCCTTTGGTTCTTTCCGTGTAAATGGGTAATGCACACACTGGGAACAACGCATTTAACTTTTGCTGTTCTGATTAAGCAAAAGGGCGTGGATAGAAAGCTCTTAGCTCAAAAGGAATGATAGAATTAACTATTTTAGGCATAAATGCAGGGTTAGGTTTCAGAGCTACCCCTGCATCCCCGGACATGAACTGCATACATGCTGAATACACCGAAGGTGCGTGAATCTCACTTACACGCCTCGCCGAAGCCAGGGCTAACAAAACCCCGTCAAACTGCCTTCTTCCTCCTCGCTCCCTGAAGATGAGGATGAGGAGTTCTGAGCTGCTGCGGTGGGATAGGTCTTCCAAGGCCAGGCGGTTCTCTGTTCGGGTACTCGACCGCTGCATTCACGTTCAGTCTTGCAATGTGAAAGTTAGGGGGTGGGCCGGCCGTAGCTTGTGCGGAGTGGCTGAGGTGGTGAAGTCTGTCTTTCTCTGCATATAGAGTTGCAAGGCCTCCTCATCCCTCTTTTTCTCTTTGCATCTCTTTTGCATCAGTGTCAGAGCTGAGCCAAAAATGCCCTCTGCAACGACCGGTTCTTCCAAGATGGCTTATTTTTCTCTGTCAGACAGATTATCCAGATTAAGCCATCGTCCTCTCTCTTTGATAACCATGGCTTTCCCCGCGGCTTGAACCGCGCATCTCTGCAGACGCAGAGAGAGATCCGTAACAACACAGATCTCTTCCCAGTGTGTCTGACCTGGCACGGTAGACGCTTCGTCCTGCAGCTCAGATTGGTATGCGGTCAGCAGAGAGATCGCGTTCATATCCCGGACAGAGAGAGAGCGACTGCTTCATAAGTGCGTTCTGTAATGCTCGACTGGAATCGGTCCGCTTTAGATGACAACGTCGGATTTGCAGCCGCCGCCGTGCGCTTTGGGTGCAAGTGCGCGGCAACTAATGGCTCTGTGGGGGGCATTCGGAGAAGGCCTTCTCCATCCCCTCCACATCGAGAGCGGATCCTCCCTGCACGGGCATCTTGCCGGTAAACGGCTTGTCCTTCCACGTAACCGCGACCTCCTCCAGGAGCTTTGGAAAACTCGGCAGCCTCTTACCCTCATAGTGAGGCTTTGCAGTCTCTGCTACCACGGTCGGCCACGGAATATTTAGTTTCTCTGCCGCGTATTTGCACAAATCTTGCAGATCAACACTGAGAAGAGGGGAGGATGGTGCCCCGCCCGCCTCTCCCGTGGATCCCGCCGCAGCGAGGAGTTGTGCCGGGTGCGCAGGGGGGAGGAATGGGGAGTCCTCGAAGTCTTCCTCTTCATCAGAGAGAAGAAAGTCCGATTGCCCCTCTTCCTCGAAATCAAACGCGCCCTCTTCCTCGTCCATGCTGAGCAGACTGGGCAGAGGCATGCACACATCGAGCTGCTCACCCCAGGATAGGGATCCCGTGGTGGGCATCTCTACTGGAATGTGTACCTGCGGAGTGGCAGCTGGCGTGGGGCGAGGTGTCATGAGGGGATCCTGGCCCGACAGTGCTAGCCTGCGACGAAGGCTCTTCATGGTGAAGCGTGCGCAGTGTTCACATGAACTGGGATTCTTAATAGCCAATTGAGCATGTTTCAGCCTGAGACATGCAAAGCAGACCTGGTTTGTGTCATTGCATGAAATTTTGTTCCCGCATTAACCAAGTCGCACAGAATCTCCCTCACTAGCCGGGATAGTCTGCATTGCTGCATCCATCGGTGTGTCGAATTAGGGCTGAAACGATTCATCGAGTTACTCGATTACAAAAATTCCTCGAGGCAAAAACCCTGCCTTGAAGGCTCGTTAAATTCCTGTGACGCGCACTATACGCGCAGGGATCTATAGCGCGTGATGCATTTTGAATTAAGTTGGCGCGATGGTGTCCATAAACGGCAGAGAATGTCTAAAGTTTGGGATCATTACATATTTAAAAGGAAGAGAACAAGGTGCAATGTGTCTACTGCAAAGTAGACCTGGCATACCACAACAGTACGACTTCAATGAATCAGCATTCTGAACCGAAAACATCCACTCCGTGCTGTCTCACCAAGCGTCGCTGAAACAAGTTAAACTAATGGTGTTCACACCGAACGCGGATAGAGCGTCAAATACGCGTTTATCGCGTCTAGTTAGACGCTTGAACATTCGCTCGAGTTCAAATTTTTCAACTTGCACGGAACACGTTCGCGGCAAACGCGTAGCCCAATTCGCTTGAGTCGCGACGCCCGGCGCCAATGATGCGTCTATTCGCGTCTTTGCATTGACTTTGTATGTAATCTACTCGCGTTCGGTGTGAACACACCATAAGCCTATGATACATTGATGTTCGCTGATTTTAATCCCATACTGTATTTGTAGCGATGTCGTGATGCGGTTTGACTAGATATGATGTTTAGCTTTGATGTTTTTAAGTAGTAAACGTATTCACGATCAATTGCAAGAGAGTAAAAGAACCCCTTCACACAGACACACACACACACACACACACACACACACACACACACGCATGCATGCACCCTCGTCTCTCTCACGCGCCAGTCAGATCAATTGCGGCAATGCATCACATATGCTTAAACTTTTATGTAGCCACGCAACAATAATTTCAGCATGCATTCACTGTATACACCGCGACGTGATGGAGGAACAAATATTGTATTGCAATCTTAGACCTTGTTTGTATGTCACGTCTTCCAAATAGTTACAGACAACAACAAAAAATAAAATTCCCCAGCCGGCTTCTCCAAATCCACTCGTACTTTTGGGGAAGACATTTTAATCGGCTACCAAAGTAATTGAGCATAGAACATTGTTGGCACTTATACTAAATGGGTAACAATTGCAATAAATAGGCTTAGTTTTGGAGGCAAATGTTGGAGTTGGAATAAATAACAGGTTTTTTCTGGGTTTTTTTTTTTATAAATAAAAGCCAAATGCTTGATCATTTTACAGCCACATCATTTTCGTTATGCATTATGTGTTTTGGTTGTTTAAAAACACAAAAAATGTTTTATCCGATTAATCGATCAAGTGCTAGATTAATCGATTACAAAAAGAATCGATAGCTGCAGCCCTATGTCGAATAATCCTTGCAATTGGCTGGAGTGCGAATCGAAGGAGCCAGGCAAAATCGTCCAGAAGTTCGTTGCTAGGTTTGTAGGCTTCTGGTGTGAAGCGAGAAGAGGTTTTTGAATGTCGTAATGACGTTGTGTTGCTGGGAAGCCACTCCCAGACATTACGTCATGTATGCCAATCCAACTGGGACTGGCGTGATGTAATAGGGCTTCTGAGGAATACGAGGAAGGGGCGTATCCCATAGTGAGACACCGAAACTTATGCTTGAAACAATCCAACCATCTCCATTGAGTTTGCATTGTGTGAAGCTGCCTCCTTGTCATTTCTGACTTATTACAAAAAACAAAACAATGTCTAAAAGCTGCTATGATGTAAATATTTTGACGAGTTGTCAATACAATATATAACAATACAATATATAGGGTATGATTTAACCCCATAATTCAGAATATCGACAATCAATATGAGCTGAATAATGAGTCTCTTTAGCACCTTTTTTTTTGAAGTTTACAACATTTAACAGTTATTTATCTGTTTATCACAGTGTTAAAGTCTGCAAAAATACAGAAAACGTTTAGCGCTGTGGTTTACTTCATTTACCTTTGGTGTCGCTTCATTAAAGCCTGTATTGCTAAATATGCATGCAGTATTTGTGAATCTATAATTGATATTTCTAACTGACATGCTAAAGCCAAAGAGGACTGTGTGTTATAATCGTTTTCTCTTCTCCCTCAACAGTTGTATCCCAGAATCAAACCTCGGCACAGGAGTCTGGCGTAAATGAGCGAAGACTTCATCATCATCATCATCATCATCATCATCATCTGCGCTAGTGAACCTCTTCATCACGCTTTTACTTCAGTCCTGTTGGATGTTACTGTGATACTCATTCTTTCTGTCTCTTTGCACAATATGATTGAATAGAATTAGCTGATTAGAATGAACTTTATATTTGTATATCAAGACGTTTTCCACTAAAATGTATTTTCACAGGTTATTGTGGCCTGTATTTTGTATTCCGCGCTTTATTGAAGGATTTTTGGAGACAAGCCGATCTTGGACAATATTTTGATGTTTTTCTCATATGCACAATGTTTAACAACTGAAATGTAAATGTATTTGTTGAACTATGCTGGAAAAGTGGAGTTATTACTGTGAATTTCTGCCTAGATTATGAAAGTTCATTGAGACTGGAGATGAACGTAATATTGTGACAGATTTTATTATGCATTCCTTTCTTCTGTTCAGCAAACAAACCGTTTTTTTTTTTACATCTTTAGACTCTGTTAATCGACAGACCAGCTGGAGGTGAAATTTAATGTGATCAAAGAATAAAAAGCCACTGAACAGTTGTCATGAGTGAAGTGTGTAACTGTCTCCACATCGAGAGCTCAAACTCCTGAACACTAACTGTGTCTGATTATCAGTGTGTGATCTGTCATCAAGTGTGACTGCCATTTTGTGCAAAATAAAGAAATTTCAAAACAAATTTCCTGGTTAAACATTAAAGCACACTAGTGATAAACAGTGAAAATGTTTTTCATAATTTGCAAAATTGAAAATTATCCACAAATAACACTTTTCACTCAAAAACTGAGGTATGTAAGCTCAGATAAATAAGGCCTACGATTGATCAATTCCAAAAAGAAATATAAAAACGGTCCTAATTGAAAGAAAACAACTTGACTAAAAGACTTTATCCAA
The DNA here is from genome assembly GCF_029890125.1 of Rhinichthys klamathensis goyatoka. Classification (NCBI taxonomy): domain Eukaryota; kingdom Metazoa; phylum Chordata; class Actinopteri; order Cypriniformes; family Leuciscidae; genus Rhinichthys; species Rhinichthys klamathensis. The sequence goes on from NW_026607365.1 coordinate 50,130, forward strand.
TATTTGGTGATGATGTAGCATAATGAGAGATTTATAAGCGGTTTTGTGTAGGCCGGTCATTTTTGACTGAACATCACGAGTGTTACAATGTGGGGGAAAAACAAAGTATCAAAAAAACTATTGGGAACTTGCTAGACTCTGGGTGAGAAAAGTCAGTAAACTTTAGTCCAATACAATAACATTTACAAGAACAGGAAAACCCTCTCCGTGTCATTGTGACCCGAACACAACCTGAGGGTTAAACAACCATGAAATCAAACCTGGAGTGTTTGGCTTTTGTCTCGAGGAGGATAAGATACTGAGAAATGTGATGAATCCGTTCATGCAGTGGCATGCAGAATCATACATATATGATATACATATACATATATTATATGGCCACATCTGTGAGTCCTGAATGTACAGGTGTGAGTTCAGAACTCACTCCAGTGTGAATGTAATTGTATTAAGGACTCAAAAACAGACTGGCGACTGTATTCTGTAAAACACCGTTTTATCGATTTTTGATATTTTCCTTAGAAAATATACATACCACACTAAGAGTTATTTTGATGCATGCTGGGATGGCGGCTGGTTTTGAGTATTTCTCAGTGGAACTAGGCAATGTTTACACATTAGCATGAGGAAAAGAGCCGATAATAACTGCCTACAAGGCGACTGTGTTCTCCCGTCCTGTGTGACTGTGAAAACAGGCGTTTGAAAACAAGTGATGAATTACTTATGCAGGCTTTTGTTGCTCTATGAGCGATCATGAGGTGTAAAGAAAGAGCAGTGGAAAGCGGTTGGAGTGTGTGGGTGTGTTGTTGGAAGGGAGGTCGCTCACACACACACACACACACACACAGACAGGTTTAGGAAAGCATGGCACAGGGACACAGAGGCTTCGATCTTCTGCTGCCTGAGGAGAAAGGAGGAACACTGTATGTGTTGATGCTGCTCTCCATCTTCCCTCTCTACTGCTGGTTTCGTGGAGGAGGTGAGAGTCTGAAGTCTTTGTATATGCGTTTTTACTGTTTCTAAAGAGGACAGTGGAGTGGTCACAGGAGAGTAGGGGTGATGGGAACGGGACACAGATCTGCACTGAGCTCCAGCGCTGATATTAATCATATTTTAAGCATGTTTTTCTCCTATGTCAATGTTGTTCTTTTGTAAATAAATGCTAAGATGTCACATTATTGGCTTTAAAAAAGCACAACAGTTTAAAGTCTATGCTTGTTCTCTGTAGACTACAGGTCAAAAAACAATTATTAATGTTTTTGAAAGACTCACCAAAGTTCAAAAATACTGTAAAAACAGTGAAATATTATTCTAAAATCAGCTGTTTTCTATGTGAATATACAGTAAAGTGTAATTTATTCCTGTGATCAAAGCTGAATTTTCAGCATCATTACTCCAGTCTTCAGAGTCACATGATCCTTCAGAAATCAGTATATGATGATTTGCTGCTCAAGAAACACTTATGATTATTATCAGTGTTAGAATTATTGTGGAAACTGTGATACACTATCATACAAATGAAACAGGTTGTGTCTCATATAGGTTGTGTCTGCATGCATTGAGTGATTTCGATCAAACTTGAGCTGTATGTTCGGTCACATGGACTGTCTGATGTGACTATTGTAATTCACAGTCATAGCGCCACCAACTGGCAGCAGGAAGTGTGTCACAACAGGCCTTGAATTCGTCCTCTTTCACTTCAGACTTGGTCAGAATAATGTCAGAACACGGCTGATGTAAAACTGCCAAAGGATGTCTTAAATAGTGTTGACACGACTGTAGACACATGGCTACATTCACAAAACTTGTTATATAAATTGATTTCATCAAGCTTGACAATTTTCAAAATTACAGGCATTAGCTCCGACCAACAGGAAGTCGGCCAATTTGGAAATTTGAGACTATTTGTCTCTAATTGAGCAATTTGAGAGACTGTTTTTTATTATTTTTTTTTATATTCCTCCAAGGGGATTCATGCGATTCTCACTAAACTTGGTAAAGATAACCCCAAGACATTGAAGATGCAAAATTGCGAACAGATTTTTGATATCTTAAACAGTGCTGTCATGGCGATGGATTAAATTAATGACAAAAATGGGAAACTGGAAGAGTAACATATCTTCTGAGAACATTGTCTGATTTGGATCAAATTGGTGTTGTATGTTTGCTCATGAGGGCTGATCACATGGATGTTGCTGTTGTGGTTCACAGTCATAGCGCCACCAGCTGGCAGCAAGAAGCTTATTATGGAGTTATTATGCCATTATTTATATGTTATTTATATTAGTTATTATGTTTTATACATGAATTACTTTGCACCTAATATTGCATATTTTGAAAGTAAGACTGATTTATCACTAAAGCGCTAAGCACCATACTATAAGAATAAAATATTGTATATATATATATATATATATATATATATACTGTGTATATAGTAGTCAATATTTGAAGTGAATCAAAAAAGTCAAGAATGGGTATTGTTCAAAATTCATGTATAACTTTTATGAAAGTTTTGATCCACTTCAAATGTTGACTACTGTGTGTGTATATATATATATATATATATATATATATATATAATTTAATGAGAGGTTGTTTTTCTTACAGAGAGCAGAGAGGAAGAGATCGAAATTTCCTCTGTTTGCCATCGACCTGAAGGTCTGGAAGTGCTACAGGAAGAGACCAGATTCAGCAAGACAGAGCTGCAGTTCCTCTACAGGGCCTTCAAAAATGTGAGTGTTTCTCTACTTAAATAATTTAAGGTGGAAAGCCAGTGCATCAGCTGAGAATATTACCATCATATGGAACAAATAATTGTTACTATTTGGTCTACGTTTCGATTTTATTCTTAATTCACTGTATATTGTATTATGTTGGAGGTTTTCAGTGTTTATGTTGGGAACTGTTGTGTGTTTCAGGAATGTCCCAGTGGAGTGGTGAACGAGGACATCTTTAAACTTATTTACTCTCAGTTCTTCCCACAGGGAGGTGAGACAGCATTGCTCCAATATACCTTCTGATTATATCTCTATATATTAATATTTTTGTTAATAATATAATATTAATCTTTTTTATTTCAATGAATTATCAATTAATGCCAATATTTATAACAATCAATTAATGTCACAGTCCAGGCCAGGAAGGAGCAGAGGATCACAATTGCAGCAGATTTACTTTTAATTTATAAAACAAAGGCTTTTCAGCAGGCGAGAATCAACATAACAGCTTTGCTAAAGTAAAGACCATACCAGACAGTGAGGAGAACTAAACCGAGGGCTGAAAACTAAACACAAGTGCTGCGTGCACATCATGCTGTCATTACCGTAATTTCGAGATGACCACACGTGACGTTTTACTTGGAACTTTTCACGTCCTTGAACTGGAAACTATGCGTTTCAGTGAACACGATCACTGTCAACGGGCAACTGAATCTGGTGATACAGCGGTCACATGGTACAAGTAGGAGCTCTCAGAAAATTCCCAGTTTACAAGCTGCAATTATGAGTTCTATAAGGATGTAAATGCTTTTTACAAGTTAAAATATCATAATAATGATAATTAAGTCATGGTGTAAACTTACCTAAGAAACAGGTGCGCAAAGCAATCAGTAACCATAGCAACAAACAATGGCATAATCAGTAACACTGGATTCAGAACATAAACCTGATCATCTACCTGAAGGTCTAGACTCCTTGGCTCTAATTTTTAGGGCTCCAAGCTCCGACGTCACTGAAACACAATTGTTTTTGCTTTAACTTTTATTGTTGTTTTACTTCCCTAAAAATGTCTTTGGAGTAAAAAACGTAAATCACAAAGATCTCATACTAATCATGTGAAAACAATAAATAAGTATATCTTCACAAAAATATGGGCTAGAATCAAAATTATTTCGCTAAGTCATTGAATGAGGTCCAACACAATGCATATCTCTGATTCCAATTCAATCTATAAAAAAATCCTTCTCCTCCTAAGCCATTTGTCCTGTTCATATTACATGTATGGCCAGGGAATATGCATGTGATGTATTTAGCATGTATCATTGTGTGTCAACTTGTGTGTAACTATAATTTTTTTTTCAACCTTGCCAGTTTTGGTTGTTTCCTTCCTTTTTCCAAACTGCAAGGACCCAAATGATAGTCTTTTAATAGTAGGCAGAGTATTTATTTCAAATTCTCTCTCTCTCTCTCTCTCTCTCTCTCTCTCTCTCTCTCTCTCTCTCTCTCTCTCTCTCTCTCTCTCTCTCTCTCTCAGATTCAACCAATTATGCACATTTCCTATTCGAGGCATTTGATACTAACAAGAATGGCTGTTTGAGTTTTCAGGTAAGCTGTAGCCTTTCGTTTGAGGTACTGGCATGATTTGAGAGCCAGGTTTTCTTTCTAGACCAGTGGTTTTCAGTCCTGGTCCTGTTTGTCTTCACACTTGATTCAGATCATCAGCTGGTAGAAAACTCTCCATGAACTCAACTAAGAGAGACAGAGAACATTTGAAGAACCTACAACACTCTCTAGTAAAGATTTATTTATTCAGCAGATTTATTTTTCTTCTTCTGTTGTTATTGTTCATTTTACAGGAGTTTGTTGCTGGACTGTCACTCATCCTTAGAGGCTCAATGTATGACCGGCTAAATTGGGCATTTAATTTCTATGACAATGATAAAGATGGATTCATCACAAAAGAGGTTTGTTGATGGGGTCCTCAGCATTCACATGAATGTATATTGCATCGGTGCGTATAGAAAGACCAGTGTAAAAATATCTGTGTGTATGTGGTTTCTGTCTCTCAGGAGATGACAAAAATCATGAAGTCGATTTATGATATGATGGGGAAGTACGTGTATCCATCCATGCATGATGATATTCCCAGAGAACATGTGGAACACTTCTTTCAGGTGAACTCAAACACACAGGAAGTTAATTTCAATTCTTTCAATTGGAATCAAGAAGGCGTGTTCTCACGCCTCAATAACAGAGTCTAACAGAGGAGGGCAGGAGGGGGCTTAGGTGGAGGACACAGAGCAGGAACAATAAATTAGGACAGGCAGGGCTAAGTTGGAGAAGAATGTGGAAGGAGCCAGGGCGGAATATCCAGCAGGAGCACCAGGATGCAGACCCACAGTGGAGTCAAAGGGTGGAGCCATGGTGGAGGCTTAGCAGCTGAAACCAGGGGGACGACTGACTGCAGGGTGCCTGAGGACTGAGATAACGGCGGAGCGAATGAGGACCAATGCGGAGCTGAAGGGAAGGAGTAGCCCGCCAGATCCTAAGGGGTAGAGGGACATGAAGTCCATGGCGCAGGTAGAGCGACAACTGACCAAAGCGAAGTCAGAGGGACGAGGAAGGCCTGTGCAGTTGTAGGGATGATGGTCCTGGGTGGAGCCAAGGTGGAGCCGACTGGTCAACAGGCCGAGGTGGAGTGACGAGAACTAGTGGGTCAACACTCCAGGGCTGGACTGGCAAACACTGGCGAGCCCAGGGCACATCCAGGCGGGGAGGCAGAGCCAGCATGGATGTAGCAGAAGGGCTGAGGGGAGACAGTGTAGGCAGGGCTGAAGGACTGGGCAGTGCGAACAACTCTCTAAGTAGACATAGGACAGAAAAATCTCTAAGGGAACAACACTCTTGGCCGACACAGAACAGGCAGACCTCTTAGTAATGTCCCTCTTAGCGAACATGGAACAGGCAGACATTTCTCAGTAGGCTGACTTGACACAGACAGAGGAGGTGGAAGTGGGAGGCAGGGACTCAGGAACACAGACTCCAGTAACTCGGTGCTGAAACAGGTTCAGTGCAGGGTGACAAGACAGGCAGGATACACTCACTCTCAGTCAATCGGTAAAATCAGTAAATCTTCCTCTGCCACAGTAGAGGGGGTAGGGCTCCACTTCATCCCCTCAAACTCCACCAAGATTCCCTCTGGGACTGGCGATGTGGCCAGCTCACACACCTGGTCAGACATTTCTTCGGGCTCTGGCTCTAGGATGATCCTTGGCACAGTCTCTTTCCTCACTGGCACTGATATCGTGGTGGGCTCTGGCTCCACGTCTGCGGTGGGCTCAGATTCGTCCATCGCTAGTTGCTGTTTTCCTCCTCACTCTCTCAGATGGTGAACCATTGTGGAAGAGTACCCACACCACGTACTCCTTAAAAGTTCCTAGAGAATCGACTCCTGGCGACCGCACTCTCGTCTCAGCGTTCAAGCTTGTCCAGAAAAGCACACACAGACAGGCGTCATCATAGTGGAAAAGGTGGTGGAGATCCAAAAAAGCCAGTGTGTGCCTTTCCAGTGTGTTCAGTTCTTCTGTCACCGTCCGGTTGAAATAAAAGACGAGGAAATGATCGAAGCACAGGAGTATAAAGTTTTAATCAAACAATAAAAAATAAACAAACACTCAGGGCACAAGAATAGAACAAACAGGGTAGGCTATACCGCAACGAGAACTGACAAAGAACTGAAAGAAACACAGGGCTTAAATACACAACTCAATGAAATGAACCACATGTGTAACTGAATCAGTAACCAAGGCAACAAACATGGTTATTAACACAGGGTGGAAAACTGAAGCAAAGGAAACATGCAAAACACAGGAAAGCTGAACATAACCCTGACATATAAATAGAACCATCAGATTTCTTTACTCAATTTTAAAGAAAACTTTATGCCAAAAAGTTATTTTAAAGGTGAAATGTCTTAAATTATTGCATAATACTTTCATGTTTAAGGGATTGTTTTAATTCTTTCTAGTGATAAAGTATGTTTACGAGCTGTTTAATTAATAAAATGTATTCAAAATAAAAAAGTGACTTAAAACAAAGTTATTTGAAACTAAATCCCCAAAATGATCCCATGATGGGAACCGCTAAAAGGTTCTAATTATGAACCTCGTGACAGAACCCTTTAAGCTTCTATGTAGAACCTTTTAAAGAGTAGTGAATAAAGCAATTGTAAGATGATGACTTTGACGAACTGCTTTTGCGCTAAATGCATGACTGGAAATGTAAGACTTCAAGGCTCGAAGTCATCCTGAACTTGATCATTTTTTCCAGAAAATGGACAGAAACCGTGATGGAGTGGTCACCATTGAGGAGTTCATGGAGTCATGTCAAAAGGTTCATCTCTATCACTCATTACTGTTATCCGAATGCAAAACAAACAAATTCAGACATAAAATACTTAAAGGCAGAAAGCAGGTTTAACTTACTGTGACATTAATCGTGAGTTCATTAAACAGCATCCATTGTATAACCAGTATAACTGTATACTGTGGCAAGCCTATGCATCACACTTTGTTTGTAAATTGCATTTTTTTTAAATAAATTAAATGTATGCAGAAAACTAAGACGACACTGAACCATAAACTAAGGAAACTTTGGGCCTTAATACACACAAAGTAATAAACGTAACTAAGAACAGGTGTAATACTAATGAGTAACTATGGAAACTTAATAGCAAACAGAACTAACTACTCTACCAAAAACAAAAAAGAACGAGACCATTAGAGTTATGTGTTGTTGATTACTAACATACCCTGAAAGTTCCCACAGTTTTGGGTTTCTGAAAATTTAGGTATACAGCTTACACCGGGATAACTTACCCAGTTTAGTTGTTAAATCTGCTTTCAGTAATATTCCACAGGAAAATGTGACTCTTGCCAATTACTCTTCTTTCTTTTCTGTTTATTTAAGGATGAGAATATCATGCGGTCAATGCGTCTGTTTGACAGCGTCTTTTAGGTGTTTCTGCCCGGCTGTGGATTTCAGAACCACATTCTTCTCTCTCCATCAAGAAGTTATACATTTCCCATATAGGCCTATATATATTTATTTTCTTAGAGACACAAGATTTTGACTCCCTAGAGAAACCTTATTTGTGTGACCATCTTCCCTGAAGACAGAGACACTAAAAAATGTAAAGAGCAGCGATATATAATGCTACTTATATTGAAATATTGAAAGTTATTGTCGTTCATAAACATTCACAAGTGTCCAATGTATCATCACCTTAATGATTTAAGACAGATGGAGGAGTGTCCAAACCTGTAAAATGGCTCTGTTATGTACAGTACAAACAAAAGAATGAATGGTGAATTTCATCACATGTTCATGTGTTCATTCTGTATTATGCATTGCTATAATATTTATGTGCAGTTTGCTGTTTTTATCAGAGAGGGTGTGAACTTTGGGGAAACACACACCTGAGCTCATTTTAGCTTCTTATAAAAACATCAGTGTGCAAATATATGTTTTGGTTTTATCAATATGGTTTATTGATTTTTTTTATTTTATTTCATAGTTCCAAATGCCAGAGACGGTTAAAGTGAAAAAGGGTAATGCACCCGTGTATGATACGAGAATACTCAAGTGAGTAGTATAGAGCTCATTGGTTAACCATGGTTCTGATCATCTTCTTACTGTGTTTAGCTGTATTTGCCGTGTTTGAGTCTAAGAACGCAGAACACATTGGTTTCCAGAGTGTTTGGTCGCTGACTGATTATAGGTGACAAGCTTGTTTGCTAAACATCCCCATTGAGTGCTGTTTACCCCATTGGCTGACCAGGGGTCTCAGTTTATTATTAAGGCAAGGCAAGGCAAGGCAAGGCAAGTTTATTTATAAAGCACATTTCATACACTATGGCACAGAAAGGAATTAAAATATTCACATAATAATCACATAAAAGCAAGGACAATTAAAACAGTTATAAAAGGAATTAAAAAAGATATATGATAGAGTTATAAAATGAATTAAAAGAGTAAAAAGATGATACATAGATAAACTTCTCATCTGGCAAAACACCGGTGTATCATATTTTCCACAGCTGCTTGTTTTATTGTAAGATTTTCCCATGTGTGTGGTTTTCTTACAGCGCGCCTTAGAAATCTATTGGATGTCTCCAATAGAACCGATTTCCCCCCCCAAAAAAAGCGGACAGGAGGACCTCTAGGACTGACTCATGGGGTAACCGTGGGTCCACTGCCCCATCAGTCCGCACCCCAAAGATTTGTTCGGAAGCTCTGGGTATGGAATCGATCCAGTCCGCACCCCACACAACCTCAAGTTTGATCACGTCAAACTCACTACTCCACCGCAGACCCAGGCCATCAGCATGGTTTCATCTCTCTTACCCAATTCTCAGTGCCATTTGAGTTCAGTTTAGAATCAAAAGGAGGATGCAAAATAAAATACAGTGTAATCATTCGGACGCACAGCTGTACATTACTCATTCAGTAAATGCATAGCTAAACAGATGTGTTTTGAGTCTGGATTTGATTGTAACTACTGTAGGAGCACATCTGATCTCTTCTGGAAGGTGATTCCAGCTGCTGAGTGATCTGTGATCTGAGTGATCAATTTCTGAGTGATCTGTGATCTGATTCAGTGAGCATATCTGCAATATATTGAGGTCCTAGCCCATTGAGTGATTTATATACTAGTAATAATACTATCAATCAAATCAATCCTAAATGTAACTGGGAGCCAGTGTAAAGACCTGAGGACTGGTGTGATGTGTTCATATGTTCTGGTTCTGCTCGGCATTCTGTGCACTCGCCATAAGTGCACTTGCACCGTGCGCTTTAGACCATGAGCTTAGATCGTTAAAATAGGGCCCTTTATCTCCACTGGGAGTCTCAGCAGTCCCATAGTGATGAGCGCTCGGAACTCCATATTGCTGAGCCAGTAGTTCAGTAGTTTTTCATTACAAGATACACTGAAAATGGCACTAGCCAGATTGAATTTGGACCCACCTTTCCCAGTTCTGGATCCTTAAAACCTTCTGCGCCGTCCAGTTTTTCGGGTTAGAGGATTTCTTGATGCCGGTTTGCCCCGTATGTTCAGCCCAAGCAGCTAGACCGGACCGGGTGGCATGTACGTTGTGGGAATGGCCGATGCACAGGAGATGGGTCTTGGAAACATGCCTCCACTGCATGTGTCCAACACCCTTCATGTCACATGCTCATTTATTTATTTTGAATCACTAATCATAAATGAATCATTGAATGAATTAATCACTAACTGCTCTTGACTGAATAACTTTAGCAGCTATAATAAGAATCAACCTTTAATTCAAACAGTCAAGCAGTGTTCTGTTTTACATTTTATTATTCAATTTCTGTATAGGGCAGAATGCACACATAATGCACACATAAGTTATGATTGATTATTAATATTTCCCCTTTGAGCTAACTCGTTACAGCCTACATCAAGGTTATCGACCACTCGAGGACCATATCCAGGACTTCTTGAACATTGCCAATTTCTCTAACCTCCCAGACTATGCTCTAATAGATTTTTTCTGTTATGGACTCAATGAATATTATCAATCAACTCTCTTCCGTGATGGTCCCCGAGGGCCACTTATCAGTTTCCAGGTTATGCCCTTAATTTGGCTCCTACTTCACTGTTGGGGAGGTTGAGGAAGACTCTTCCTCTAAACTTTCTTTTGGGGTGGGAACTATGCAGCAAGCTCCGATGGCCACCAAACTTGGCCCATCACAGTCACCAGCATGCCCAGTTCTGATGATTGCTAGTCCTGTGTTTTATGTACCTCCCTGTCCTTTTGGTTCCCTCACCAGAGCCTGAGCTTCTTTACATCATGCCTGCTGAGCCTGAGCTTCTTCACATCATGCCTGCTGAGCCTGAGCTTCTTCACGTCATGCCCACCGAGCCTGAGCTTCTTCACATCATAGAAGATACAGCACTCATCATAGTCGCCACGGCTATTTTGAGTGTGTGGGCAGCACACACATCGGCTCGCCTGTGTCTCCGGACAAGATGGCAGCCTCTACGCCTGTGTCTTCGGACAAGATGGCCCACTCTACACCTGTGTCTTCGGAAAAGATGGCCGGCTCTACGCCTGTGTCTATGTCGGTGTCTTCAGACAAGATGGCCGCCTCTGCCCCTGAACCGTCAAATCCGCCCTGGCCCCCTGAAGCGTCGAATCCGCCCTGGCCCCCAGAACTGCCGGATCCGCCCTGGATGCCTACTCAGCCTGCTCCGCTCTGGACTCATGCTCCGCCCTGGCCACCGGCCCGGCCTGCTCCGCCCCGGAGGCCTGCTCCGCCCCAGCCGCCTGCTCAGCCTGCTCCGCCCGCTCAGCCTGCTCCGCTCCAGCCGCCTGCTCCGCCTCAATCTTCAGGCACTCTTCCGCTCCACGGGCCTGGCTCTCCACCCAACCCCCATCCCCCCTCCCACGGTCCGCCTCCGCTCCACCTCCCTTCTGTAAGCAGCTCCTTTGAGGGGTGCTATGTAACGGTCACCAGAGAGCCTTGAGAACCACCAGAGGGCACTCCACATCAGACTACTGTCATTCCCTCACAAACTACATTTCCCATAAGTCACTGCACGGACTCATCATCCCTGATTGCATCCACCTGTGTCTTATTACCTTGTTAGTCTCAGTCTATTTAAACCATGTACACTCATTCATTCTCTGCGAAGTCTTGTATGCTGTCTCACTGCATTTTTGAGCGTGTTTGAATCCTGTTTCTCCCATGTCCTGGTTCTTTCTGCCTGTTCCCTCAGATTTCTCTCTTTGCCTCAGCCCTGATCTGTTATTGTTTGGATTGTTTCTTTGTGTATGACCCTTGCCTGTTATCTGGATTACGTCTTTGGATTACCCGGTTTAATAAATACTGCATTTGGATCCTCAAACTTTGTGTCTCGGAGCAGCTCGTGACACTAGCAGATCTTTCAAAATTTTGCGTGCTTCGCCTGACAGACAGCGTCTTGTCTTTAGTGTAGAAAAAGATATAGAAAACAGGTGTAATTATTGTCATGAGTTTGGACACTGGAAAAATGAGTGTCCATCGTTGAAATCAAAGAAATCTTCAGTGAAATCTGTTGGTCTGGCTGCGTCTGCTTCGGAAGTGAATAATGTGCAGAAGAGTTGCACGTTTTCATGTGCTCGTCAACATTTTCTCCATTTGTTACAGATGGTTTTGTCAGATAGGTAAATTCTACGGAAGATGTACCAGTCAAAATTCTCTGGGACACCGGATCATCAGAAACTTTTGTTCTAGAGTCTATTTTATCTTTTTCAAATGACTCTTACACTGTAAACAATGTGTGGATTAGGGGTATCGGTTTGAATGTGATATCTGTTCCCCTACATAAATTTGTTTTGCATTCTGACTTAATCTAGGGAGAAGTGCAGGTTGTTGTACGTTCCTGTTTGCCTATGGAAAGAGTACAGGTAATCTTGGCTGGTGAACAAGTCTTGCGTAATGTTTCGCCGAATTTGGTGGTTACATCATCTGTGTCGACTTTTGATGCGAATGATGAAATTCTTACCTGTTCCTTGAATGTGTTTCCGCCAAGCGTGATAACACGGTATATGAGTAAAATACAACCTGACATTAACTCTGAAACTAAAAAGATGGTGAGTGCAATTCTAGAAATTCCTTCCATTTTGTCTGTCACGTGATGATTTGATTAAAGAACAAAAAGCTGATATAACTCTTATTGAATTGTTTAACCAAGTTGTCCCTTATGATAGTCGTCAATCTTCCTACTGGATATTATCTAGAGGAAGATGTATTGGTTCAAAAGTGGGTGCCGCATGGAGAATTTGTAATTGGTGATCCTGTGCTACAAATTGTAGTACCTCAGTCTCTCCGTCAACTTGTCTTACAAACGGCACATGACACATATGGAGATTTTGGAGTGAAGAAGAAGTTGCTTTTGAAACGTTTCTTTTGACCATAATTGAAGCGTGATATATCTAGGTATATTAAATCGTGTCAAACATGTCAGCTTACTGGAAAGCCAAACCAGTCTATTAAACCTGCCCTTCTATATCCAATTCCTGCTGTTAGCCAACCATTTGAGCATCTTATTTTGGACTGTGTTGGGCCATTACCCCGCTCAAAAGCTGGAAATGAATATTTGCTTACTGTTATGTGCCAAGTGACCAGATATCCAGCCGTGTACCCATTGTGGTCTCTAACTGCAAAGATAGTTGGAAAAGCACGGACTCATTTTTTCTCAGTGTTCGTTCAGTCAGATCAGGGAAGTAATTCCAACTTGTTTGGTCAAGTCTTGAAACAGCTTCATATTCAACATAATCTTTCCAGTGCTTATCATGCCCAAAATCAGGGAGTACTGGAAAGATTTTACCAAACATTAAAGTCCTTACTGAGATCGTACTGTGCTGATGAATAAAGATTGGGAAGCTGGGTTACCTTGGTTAATGATGTCAGCTCGAGAAGCTGCTCAGGAGAGTACCGGATTTATTCTGAACGAACCTGTTTTTGGTCCATTATCTATTTTGTCTGCAGATTGGAAAACAATTTATCCACCTAAAAATATTTTATCATATGTGAGTGATTTTTGTAGACAAATTTTTGAAGCGTGTCAATTGGCAAAAGCTTCTTTGAGTAAAGTGCAAGACCGAATAAAACAACTCTTTGATCGTCGTACAGAATTGCGTTCATTTCAATCGGGTGATCAGGTTCTTGTTTTGTTGCCTATTGTTGGATCACCATTTCAGGCCAAGTTTGTAGGTCCATACTGTTAATCTCGTCAAATTTCGGATCTTTTCTAACTATTTAATCAGTACGCCAGATCGGAAAAAGAAGACCAGAGTGTGTCATGTAAACTTGTTAAAGCCTTTTATGGTTCTGAAGATTTTGTTGTGACACTAAAATGAATTAAGATAAAGTTGATATGCCTGAGTCTTGTGTTGGACCTGTTCTGTTTGCAGGTTTTGTTGCCTGTGATGATGATGCTGAATTGTCAACCACTTCAATTCTGATAAGTGGGGACCAGGATGAGATTGATCCTGGAGATTCTATTCTTCTGGGTCGTTTACACGATTCGGAAGTGAAGAGCTCTTTGCACAATCAATTTAGTCATTTAACGGAGGTGCAGCGTACTGATTTGACTAATTAGATTTTTGAATATGTTACACTGTTTCCCAATATTCCGTCTCGTACAAATCTGATTCAGCACGACATTGATGTGGGAGATTCGGCTTCTTGAACTATCACCGCATTACAGGGATAGTTCAGGCCATACTTCTGAATGAAGGAACAAAAGGTGGGTATCGTTCACTTGATGAGGTCTCCCAGCCACACCCACTGGCCGGCCATAGCAGGAAGAACAGGAGATTTTTTTCCACGGGGGGGTTGCCTGCCAGCGGTACACTTCGGGTTTAAGGGGTTAAACAAGTCTTGGTGCGTCCTTCGAAGGCTGCGTCGGCCGCTCACTTCGAAGGACACAGCCTTCAAATATTCAGGCCCTGAAATTGGAAACAGCTTTTAAGAACAAATCAAAACAGTCCAAAAAAAAAAATCCCAGGAGTCCAAGTGGCAAGATTCAACTCGGACCGCAACCCTCCACCATTTTAATCAACTCTCCAACTCCTTCCAGCTACTTTGGCGCCCAGTAAGCAAAATAATGAAAATAACAGAGAGACAAAGAGAGGGAAATTAGGACAAATCCTATGACACTTAGACTATATGGATACGAGATAAGGCATCAGCAGTTATGTTTTCTGATCCTTTAATATGGCGAATATCTAACAGGTATCCCTGTAAAAATAAGCATCACCTCATTAACCTCTGGTTAGGGTTCTGTAACGAGAACCATACCCTTCAAATAGGGTATGTGTAGGGCTCACATACCCTTCAAAGTATTGCAAAGCCCAAATCAGAGCAAGCGCTTCCTTATCAATCACAGAATGATTAAGTTGGTAAGAATTCAACTTTTTAGAAAATAATCCAACTGGATGATCAATTCCATCTTCAGAAGTCTGTAACAGAACGGCACCAGCTGTTGCTGGCATCCACTTGCAACCGAAACGCTTGGTCAAATTTCGGAGCTTTCAAAACAGGACCCTGTGTAAGAAGCAGTTTCACTTTTTCGAATGCTTGCTGACAACCCCAAGTCAGCAAGCATTAAAATTCTGATTATAACCTATAAAGCAGTACATAGTTTGTGTTATTAAGCCAGTCTGTGTTCCCCTGTCTTGTGTGTTCCTGGACTTTTATGTTATTTCCTGTCTTGCACCATGTTTTGCAGTTCTTTGTAGGTTTTAATGTTGATTGGTCTCCCCAGGTGTTTCTGTCACAGGCTGAACCAGTCCTTTTTCTTTTCTTTGTTGCCTAATTAGAGACATTAGGGCCTTACTGTGTGATGGTGTTTACTGTGTGTGAACGTATTCGCACTCTGAATTGTAGTGGGTATTCACTGTACATATGCATCAAATTTGTAGTGGGTTTTGTTGGTGCTATTACTTCTGCCCTATTTGACTCTTTTTAGACATCCGCTTATGGACAAACCTGGCAACCCACTTCCTGTTTTATTACTATGCCCATATTTGGACTAATTCCTCTCCTGCCAATGTGACTTAATAGGCTCTATGCACAGCTGCACTACTTCCTGAACTTCAGGCAGGTCCTTTGTTTCCTGTCTGACATTATTGGCCAAACTGATTAGTTCAGGTGTGCCTGACTCATGGCCATTAGTCAGGCACACCTGAACTAATCAGTTTGGCCAATAATGTCAGACAGGAAACAAAGGACCTGCCTGAAGTTCAGGAAGTAGTGCAGCTGTGCATAGAGCCTATTGGTTTATTTGGTACTCATTATTACGTTCCTCCTCTCTGCCCATATTTGGACGATACTTCCTGTCACTGATTGAGTAGAGAATAGATTATTGCCTATGCCTTGCTGCTGATGATTGCAATTAGCAACTAATGGTCTAGCAACCAGCCATGCCCTGGTTGAAGGATATAAAAGCTGGTTCTATGGAAGAGAAAGGCAAGACCATGACTTGCTTGGCTGTTGTTGTTGTTGTTGTTGTTGTTGTTGTTGTTGTTGTTGTTGTTGTTGTTGTTGTTGTTGTTGTTGTTGTTGTTGTTGTTGTTGTTGTGGTGCCATTGTGTTTGTTGCAATCTACTGCTCTGCAAAGGAAGTCCAGTTTCCAAGGCCTCTTTGTCTGAATGCTGGTGTACTGCAACTGAATTCCCTCAACGCTCTCTATTGTTGCCTGAAGGGCCATAACTATATTTTACTACCACACAGTGTGATTGTGTGTGACCGTTTGCTACTTGGGGTGTTGGTGGTCATTGTAGTTGTTTTCTTATAGCCTCTGCTATATCCATCCTGTGGTTCCAGTGTTTGGTGCTGTCCTGAAGATCGTGTGGCTATCCTCAAACCTCCCTCAACGCTCGCTATTGTTGCCTGAAGGGCCGTAATTACATTTTTCTCCCACACAGTGTGAGTGTGTGTGACCAGGGCCGTCGCTAGTGGGGTGAAAGGTGGTGACAATTATAGGGGCCCCCGCTGCCCAGGGGGCCCCACAAAATCCAGCAGTTATACTATTTAGGCCCCTGTTGTATGAATAATTCTAATATTTATATTAGTTGTATGCCTGAGATTTAAATGAAAACCACAAAAACGTGCAATTTGGGTAAATATTTTTCCAAATATCTGCTTCTCTTACCTCCATAAAAATGGTTTAGTCCGACCTAAAGTATTTATTAATTATTCAGTCAGAGTCAGTGACAAACATCAGATGGACCCAATAAAATTGTAAGTCCCACCCCAGCTCGTGAACAGAACCAATCAGAGTTGAGGCGGCAGCCTGAAGTTAATGATGAACTTGGTGGAAGAGCAGGAGACTGACTGACTGAAAAATGTTGGGGAAAAGAAAACATTAATCAGGGAACCAGAAATGCTAGGAAAAGACAGAGAGGGAGGCAAGGAGAGTGGTTGTATTCCAGTCGATCAAGACGTTCTTAAAGACCGGTTATATATTGTTATTTCGCTGGGAATTAGAAAACTTCCGTCTACAGTCTGCCGTGTACAGTCATTTTTTATTATCGGTGCACGGCACAATCGACCGAATGATTACGTGGTCTAAATTCCTGCCTTTTAACACTATTGTAAATAGAGTTTTAAAAAAAATTACACGACTCACGACACATTGCATTATGCATCTGACCTCCCGGCTGATGATATTTAAAACATCGAGAAAACACGAATACAACACACTGCACTTGGATGATGTATTCGCTTTATTTAATAATATTACCAGTTCCATATTATCTTTATTAAAAAATAAGACAATGAATGGTTTTATTTTTTTAATTAGACTGCATTCTTGTCAATTTCTAAATGTTTACTTTTTGATTTATGAATTATAACAGACTGATGGGGAAAAAAATTATTACTTTTTAAAAATTGGTTTTATTATTATTTAACAATTTCTTGCTTTTTTGTTAGTTTTTATTAGTTGTAGTTTTTATATAAACATTTAACTTTTAAAATAAAGGTTTCACAACAACATCACCATCTTCTGTTATATGTGGGCCTCCATGTTCATCTATTGTACAGTATATGATATTGGTGGAGGGTGGTGGGGGCCCACATCAATATTTTTTCAGGGGGCCCCGAATCCTCTAGCTATGGCCCTGTGTGTGACCGTTTGCTACTTGGGGTGTCGGTGGTCATTGTGGCTGCTTTCTTCCAGCCTCTGCTATACTCAGCTTGTGGTTCTAGTGTCTGACGTTTTCCTGAAGATCGTGTGGCTATCCTCAAACCTCCCTCAACGCTCGCTATTGTTGCCTGAAGGGCCGTAATTATATTTTTCTACCATATAATGTGAGTGGGTGTCGCCGTTTGCTACTTGTGGTCATTGTGGTTGCTTTCTTCCAGCCTCCGCTATACTCAGCTTGTGGTTCCAGTGTCTGCCGTTTTTATGAAGATCGTGTGACTATCCTCGAACCTCCCTCAATGCTCGCTATCGTTGCCTGAAGGGCTCCTTTGGCTTATGCATCTTGGGGTCCTTGAGTCCAGCGCTGCTGTGAAGACTGTCTTGGTTACATCGGAATCTCCCTCAACGCTCGCTGTTTGCTGCCTAGAGCACCGGGACTATCTTCTGTGGGTCTGACGATTGCCGTGACCCTTTGGACGTGTCCGCTTGATCGCTTTGAGGGAAGACAGCCGGAGCGAACTACCGAGAAGCCATGCAACCACTGAACCTCAACCTCTGGCTAAAGGATATCAGAGACTTGATTTTAGTAAACTCTTTTTATTTCCCCTACGTATCAGTATTTCCTTTTTAGTGTTTGTTGACCCTTAATAAAGTGTGTTTTTGTATTTGACTTCGACTGTCTGTTGGGTTTCTGCGGCTGGGACCTGGGTAACTTATTATTCAACACTGGTCACTAGGTGACATTTCTTGTTAGCCACACCCCCTTGTTAAGCTTGTCTGCCTGTGTATATATTTCAAGAGTTCTCTGTCAGTCGTTGAATGGACATTCTCTGGTTTATCGTGTTTCCTCCTGTTCCGTGTTTTCATTTGTTTACACCAGTTACTTTGTGTTCACACTTTAATAAACCTAAACCTGCACATGGATCCTCTTCCCAGCCTGCTTCTTTACATGCCTGACTCTCACAGTGTTAAAGGTTGGCTCCAGATTACCTCTGTGATTTGGTTATTCCATCCATACCCACTCGCTCTTTCCACTCTGCTTGCTCTCTCTCTGTCTCAGCCTTGTTATAAATTGAACCGGTAAAATGTGTACCTTGAAATGTAATTTGCTTTGGAGAAAAGCATCTGCCAAATGCACAAATGTAAATTAAAAACCATGAGGGAAAGGACCTTTTCCTATAATGTGCTTAAGTTATGGAACTTATTACCTGCATCTATTAGGAATGCTGTTTCTGTGGATTTTTTTAAAGAAACTTCTAAAGACATATTTTTAGTCAAGCTTTTAATTTATAATTTATTACTGTTTTTTTTTATATATATATTTGTATCTTTTTTTTCTTTTTATTTGATTTATTTTGTATATGCTTTAGCGCTTTGAGTTTGAGAAAGGCGCATTACAAATAAAATGTATTATAATTGCACTGAGAGATGGGGCATGTTACTACAACAATATCAGAGTGTTTTATTTGTTCTTTTCTACTGTAGAGAATTTATTTACATTTCCAGCCTTAACATAACTCAAAAGGATGTTTGGCTGGAGTTTTGAAAAAAGCTGATCTCTACTGCTCGCTTCAAGTGTGCTATTAGAGTACTAAAAATGAGAGTATACTTTTTATCTACTTTTCAGGGATATACTGTACTTTACAAAATTATACTTGGCTTATACTGACAAGTATAGTCATGTCACTTTCTTTTATATAGCGCCTTTAACAATACAGATTGTTTCAAAGCAACTTTACAGTGATAATAGGAAATTAATGGAACAGAGATTGTTTTGGCTTTACAGCAGCTCTTGTTCAGTTAAGTACGTTTTTGATTGATTCACCTCTGTTGTAAAGATCTTTAGTGTTACGTCCAAGGACGTATTCATGTATTTATTTTATTATTATTATGATTATTTTCTTCTGAACTTCTTTGATTTACTTTACTTCCTTACTGGGTTCCTGCTTCCTGCTCTGCTACTGTTCCGACGCTCTTCCTTACCGCTCCGCGCTTTGTTCTATCGCTTTTATATTTTATCTCCTTTTATCACCTAATTTTAACTTCAGCTCAGTGCTCAAACGCTTGGATTACTACAAAAAAGCAGAATAATTGTATTCAACCAGCCTCCCACTGCTTACATTCCGGGGAAGAAAACACAACTGCCTACATTCTAAAGGATAAGAGAAAATGCCTCTTCTGGAATCTACTTGCTGCACTAACTGCCACCGACTTTTACAAAGGATTGTAGTTCTTGAAACAAAGTTACTTGTGGGACCACCAAACCAGTCAGAACACACAACAGAGCTTCGTCATGGACGCCCTCAGCATACAGCCGGTGAGTCCCATGAATCTAGGGCTCCTCGACAGGCTATACTGAGTGTAGAGAAACAAGCCGACCGACTTACAAATCGATGGCACAAACAGAGAGCGAGACCCAAAGGCACTCGAGACATCAGATTGTCACGAGCATCACATATTGCCGCAGTAGCCTCGTCTACCCCAGATACGGCTCTGACAAGGATTGCAAATACTGGTCTCCTACTATACATCTTGAGAACAGATTTGAAGTATTAGTGAATGTAAATGAGGAATCCCCAAACGTGATGAATGTGATCGAACAAAGATTGAATCAGCCAGTAGCTAACACTGATGCTACACAGCAAAATCCCCAGAGTTAAATTAACTCTGCTCAGAGAACATTTGGTCCCTCTCTACAGAGAGTTAAAATAACTCTGAATCAGAGTTAAAGTTAATGAGATACTTAAGTGATTAA
Source organism: Rhinichthys klamathensis goyatoka (assembly GCF_029890125.1). Classification (NCBI taxonomy): domain Eukaryota; kingdom Metazoa; phylum Chordata; class Actinopteri; order Cypriniformes; family Leuciscidae; genus Rhinichthys; species Rhinichthys klamathensis. The sequence continues at coordinate 70,321 of NW_026607365.1, forward strand.
TTAAGTGATGATTGGGCATTAATGATGAACACCTGTTGTCAACAAGCAGAATCACTGAAGGAAAGAGAAACAACAAGAACAGAAAAAAAGATAAACAAGAACTACAACTGACTTCTAGCCACAGCCTTAGATTAAATCAAATGTAAACAAAAGACATTAAATCTCTCTAGTTCTCAGCAGAGGAGGATTAAACAACTCCACAAACAGCATTACCAGCTTCACTTATTACTAACCAGACTGACTTTATTTCTGTTAAGTCTACAGAAGGTCTTATCAGAGATGCTCACAAGTCTCTGAGCTAGAGTCCAAGTCAAGTCTCAAGTCTCTGAGCTAGAGTCCAAGTCAAGTCTCAAGTCTCTGAGCTAGAGTCCAAGTCAAGTCTCAAGTCTCTGAGCTAGAGTCCAAGTCAAGTCTCAAGTCTTTGAGCTAGAGTCCAAGTCAAGTCTCAAGTCTCTTGTGGTTATAAGTGTTGCATCACGTACAGCGACCCATCCAGGTTGCTTAGAACACTGCATAACTTTATATAAGGAATTCGAAGCATGTAATATGTTAGGTTACACTTTATTTCGATAGTCCACTTTAGACATTCTACTAACCATGTATATTTTCAACTACATGTCAACTAACTCTCATTAGAGTATTAGTAGACTGTCAGGTTATGATGTGGGTTCGGGTTTGGAGAACAAGTTGACTTGTAGTTGCCAAGTTACTTATAGTCAGTAGAATATCTGTTGGGGAACCAACAAAATAAGATATTATAATACATAATTAGCAGATATTAAGCCTACTAATACTCTAATGAGAGTTAGTTGACATGCAGCTGCAAAGTTACTTATAGTTAGTCGAATGTATAAAGTGGACTATCAAAATAAAGTGGTACCATATGTTATTATGACTCCTTTATCTATTAGCATACAGTATCAGCTTTGATTTTGGTATATAAGCAGTGTAAACAGGCTATTGCAACATGACAAAAACACCAAGAATGCTTTACTTTTAGGACCTAGTTAATTTCTTTATTTTGCCTTGTAGCTTGAACATACCAAGACATAAGACCAAATATAGAAAATGATATAACTCACAACACTAAAATTGACACACTCCTATTTAGTGCAAAACATCAGTGTAGCTAAATGCAAATAAACTATTGCGTCCAAATGAAATTAACACTACAGTGCACTTCCAAAACATTCAAATGCTCAAAATCTTTAGTGTAAATGTGAAGCAACTGACCAACTTATGGCATGTAACGTTAACTTGTTAAGAACAAAATGTTTAGAAATAAAAAAATCCAAAGGGTGAGATCAGACTGGTTAACCTTCTCTTCTCTTAACACACTCACTAGGTATGGGCCACAAAACATTTCTGGCTTCTTCTGGCTGCACTGCCTATGCAACTAATCATAGCTTAACGTTATACTGTAAGTCAACACATCCCAGACTCTCAAACCAGTGTAACGTTATAACTAAATGAAACTGTAACGTTACATAAACAACAATAATCCTGTAACCTGTTTGTAGACAACGGGCAGCCAGCGGCACGTAAATGATTAACATTACGTTAATCGACCACCACAAGTTTGGCAATTAAACAATCGCTCATTCATATTTCATAAGGAAGACAATCGGAGTTAACCTCCCGTAACGTTAGGTAGCTAAAGCAATAAGCAAGCTAACGGTAGATGGTCAATGCTGAGCTAAACATGTTTACTCACCTATCAGGGTGCGTTTTCAGACGCCTGATAAAATTAGATGTAGTTGAGCCAGAATCTTTTATCGTGATACTGCATAATTTGCATTGAGCGCTTCTTTTGAGCGCGTCTTGTTTGAAGTTTTTGAACCTAAAGCTAACGATGAATGGCACAGCAGCGGCCGATGCAGTCGAACTTTTGGTTTGTTATCCTCTCATGGTCGCGCGCGCGCTGCCAGCAATAGGCCACGTAGTACGTGGTTACGTAGGCAGGTTATAGGTAACGGAGGGAGGGGGGTAACAGCGAGCTCATCAGACGTTTCCTAAAAATAAACATTGTTCACGAGTCCCGCAGCTCGAGTCCGAGTCGAGTCTGAAGTCTTTCGAGGACGAGTCTCAAGTCGAGTCTGAAGTCACTGTGTGTGGGACTTAAGTCGCACTCGAGTCCGAGTCTCAAACTCGAGTCCCCATCTCTGGGTCTTATTGAGAATTAACAGAAGTTTAGATGTTGATGATTTATTGAAAATGTTTGATCACCATTATGGCGATGAGTGTTTTCTTTAGTTGGTCAGATTTGACTCTTGACTCTTCTGAGTTTGTGGTTTTTGTAACAGGTTTTACCGTAACATGTAGTTTGTTACAAAGAAAGCCAAGAACAATGATGATCAGGTGATATAGTTTTCAACAACAAAAAATAGAATAATGCACTTATCTCATCACTGTCCAAAAGTGGTTATATGATGTTAATACATTATATTCACTAACAAAACTCTCTTGCCACAGATCGGATATTCTGATTTTTGACTTTTAAAATACATTATGGGGATTTTTTTTTCCAAGACACAGACATCATGAATCAGCATATGAATCTCAACAATGGTAACATGCTTCATGCCGCAATGCATGCTGGGAGCCACAATAATATAAAACGTATGGCTCCCAGCATGCATTGCGGCATGAAGCGTGTTACCATTGTTGAGATTCATATGCTGATTCTTGATGTCTGTGTCTTGGGAAAAAAAAAATCCCCATAATGTATTTTAAAAGTCAAAAATCAGAATGTCCGATCTGTGGCAAGAGAGTTTTGTTAGTGAATATAACATTTTAACATCATATAACCACTTTTGGACAGTGATGAGATAAGTGCATTATTCTATTTTTTTGTTGTTGAAAACTATATCACCTGATCATCATTGTTTTTGGCTTTCTTTGTAACAAACTACATGTTTTGGTAAAATCTGTTACAAAAACCACAAACTCAGAATAAAAGCCAAGAGTCAAATCTGACCAACTAAAGAAAACACTCATCGCCATAATGGTGATCAAACATTTTCAATAAATCATCAACATCTAAACTTCTGTTAATTCTCAATAAGACCTTCTGTAGACTTAACAGAAATAAAGTCAGTCTGGTTAGTAATAAGTGAAGCTGGTAATGCTGTTTGTGGAGTTGTTTAATCCTCCACTGCTGAGAACTAGAGAGATTTAATGTCTTTTGTCTACATTGGATTTCATCTAAGGCTGTGGCTAGAAGTCAGTTGTAGTTCTTGTGTTTATCTTTTTTTCTGTTCTTGTTGTTTCTCTTTCCTTCAGTGATTCTGCTTGTTGACAGCAGGTGTTCATCATTAATGCCCAATCATCACTTAATTAATCACTTAAGTATCTCATTAACTTTAACTCTGATTCAGAGTTATTTTAACTCTCTGTAGAGAGGGACCAAATGTTCTCTGAGCAGAGTTAATTTAACTCTGGGGATTTTGCTGTGTAAGTGGCGCTCAAGGTCAAGCAGACAGCGGCACTCAGCTCAGAGCGCAGCCGAGCCCAGGACTCTGATAGTGGGTGACTCCATAATCAGAAACATTAGTAGCAGGGATACAACTACGTGCTGCCTTCCACAAGCAACAACTTCTGATGTAAACAGGGAACTTGAGAACATTCTGACGAAACATAAGACTGCAAATCGACTCATTATTCATGTGGGGAAAAATTATATTCATAAAGAGCAGTCAGAACTCCTTAAGAAGGATTTCAATGAACTTTTTGAAACACTTAAAAGACTGAAAGTAAAAACATTCATCAGTTGACCACTCCCAGCAAGAGGAACAAACAGGTTTTCACGGTTGCTTGGGCTTAATACATGGCTCCAAAAAAACCTGCAATATAAAAGGAGTGAACTTCATTGACAACTTCAATCTTTTCTGAAGTCAGAGGCAACTGTTTCAACAGGATGGGCTCCACCCAAACAAACTAGGTTCAAGAGTGCTAAAGGACAATATCTACTTCTCCCTCAATCATCCTTCTGCAGTGTGTGCCAATACACTCAACCTGAATGGCACACACAGACCTGGACACAGTATGAATGACCACAGGACTTCACTTCAGCACCTGGGTGGACATGCGGTGTTGACACGTCACACAAGGACAATGATAACACCACTCAGCCAAAACAGCCTCTGCTCACGGACACAATCTCAGCTGAGCCCTGCCCACAGAGCCAATGGCAATGCAAATGCCATGTGGCCAATGACCCACACGAGCCAATGGCAAGCAAATGCCATGGGTCTGCGGAATTTGCATGGCGCAACTCCGCCCCACCTCGTGGGAATAAAAGGAGAAAGCCGGCAATATGCAGATATGTTTCTTCGCTGAGGAGCCAAGACTGAACTCGGCTGTTCCAGCGGTACAGCGGAAGTGGCAGGCAGACGGAACGTCTCCGTTCCCTACTCAGGGAACGAGGGTTACATCCGTAACCGAGACGTTCCCTTTCGTTGTCACTCCGAGTTCCGTCGGATGACGACGAATGGGGATACCAGTCTAATCACGCCACCTTCTCAGCTGTCTTCCAGTGCCCTGCGTAATCTGTGATCCCTGTCGTGAGACTAGCACGGACGAAGGACTCCTATTTAGCACAGGAATACCAAGGTACACTGGGGAGCATATCCCAGATTTTAGGGGAATATGCAATTACTGCCAACCCAGAGGGGGGGGACTGAAGAATACACATATGACCCGAGGGATGCATATGGGGAATCACTGGGGTGTCCAGCCGCAGGTGGAATATTTCAACCCCAGGGGTGGCAAGGTGGCTTGCCGAGGGAAAGACACATGCTCAAAGAGGCTTACAGTGGAAATACACATGTGGGGGTAGCTCAGAGGAGGTACCATGCACACGGAAGGCACCTAGCCGACGCGCAGGCAATAGACACTGGCGCCAGCGTCAAAAGTGCTGGAGGAACTCAGGGCTTTCGGGGAAGCTCACCTGAGGAGAATATCGCACGTATCCAGTACGTGGAGTGGAATGGCGAGCAAGCGAGGACACCTGAGCGGGTCCGGCACTAGCTGGTTGAAGCGAGTACATGAGAGGACACTGGCTCCACTCGGAGATTGTAGAATCTGCCGAATGTCTTAGGTGTCGCCCAGCCTGCAGCTCTGCAGATGTCTGTTAGCGAGGCGCCATGCGCTAGAGCCCACGAGGACGCCACACTCCGGGTGGAGTGGGCAGTCACACCAAGGGGGCACGGTCGACCTTGCTGCTGGTATGCCAAAGCAATGGCGTCCACTATCCAGTGAGACAACCTTAGCTTGGAGAGAGCCTTTCCCTTCAGCTTCCCACCATAACAGACAAAGAGCTGGTCTGAGGTCCTGAAACACTGCGTTCTGTCTACATAGATGCGGAGCACGTACTGGACAGAGCAGTGCCAAGGCTGGGTCTGCCTCCTCCGGGGGCAGCGCTTGCAGGTTCACCACCTGGTCCCGGAAGGGAGTGGTAGGAACCTTGGGCACGTATCCAGGCCGGGGTCTCAGGATCACGTGAGAGTAAGCCGGCCCGAATTCCAAGCACGCTTCGTCAACGGAGAATGCGTGCAGGTCCCCTACCCTCTTGATGGAGGCCAATGCAGTCAGAAGCGCTGTCTTCATTGACAGGAAGTTAAGCTCGACCGACTGCAAAGGCTCAAAGGGAGCGCTGCGCAGGGCAGTTAAGACCACTGCGAGGTCCCAAGAGGGTACGAGAGGAGGGCGAGGAGGATTCAGTCTCCTCGCTCCTCTCAGGAACCTGACGATCAGGTCATGCTTCCCCACAGACTTACCTTCTATTGGGTCATGATGTGCGGCAATGGCGGCGACATAGACCTTGAGGGTGGAGGGAGACAGCCTTCGCTCCAACCCTTCTTGAAGAAAGGAAAGCACGACACTGATCGAACATCTCCGGGGGTCTTCTCGGTGAGAAGAGCACCAGTTGACGAAGAGGTTCCACTTCAACGCATAGACGTGTCTCATGGACGATGCTCTAGCGGAAGTGATGGTAGCCACCACCACTGGTGGTAGGGTACTCAAACCTGCCTCGTCCCGTCCAGGAGCCACACGTGGAGATTCCAGAGATCGGGACGAGGGTGCCATAGGGTGCCGTCCCTGAGAAAGGAGGTCCTTCCTCAGGGGAATCAGCCAAGGAGGTGCTGTCGCGAGGAGTATGAGTTCGGAGAACCAGGTCCGGGTGGGCCAGTACGGCGCGACCAGAATGACCTGCTCCTCGTCCTCCCTGACCTTGCGCAGGAATTGCGCAAGAAGGCTCACTGGGGGAAACGCATATTTGCGGCCCCGCGGCCAGCTGTGCGCCAGTGCATCCGTGCCGAGCGTGCCCTCGGTCAGGGAATAATACAGGGCGCAATGGGTCGAGTCGTGAGAGGCAAACAGATCTATCTGTGCGTCCCCGAACTGGTCCCAAATCAGCTGAACCGACTGGGAATGGAGTCGTCAATCTCCCGGGAGGGGCTGAAGCCGTGAGAGCTCGTCGGCTGCACAGTTCAGGGCTCCGGGGATATAATTGGCATGAAGCGACCTCAGATGCTTCTGACTCCATAAGAGGAGGTGGCGGGCGAGTTGCGACATACGGCGGGAGCGCAGACCACCTTGACGGTTGATGTACGCTACGGTCGCGGTATTGTCTGAACGGACTAGTACATGCTGGCCCCTGAGCACGGCTCGGAAGCGGCGCAAGGCGAGCTGTACAGCCAGCAACTCGAGGCAATTGACGTGCCATAGGAGGTGGGGTCCTGTCCAGGAGCCCGCGGCAGCACGTCCATTGCACATGGCACCCCAGCCCGTGGTAGAGGCATCTGTCGTTACAACAATATGCCGGGAAGCTCGTTCCAGGGGCACTCCGGCCCGTAGAAAACTGAGGTTCGACCACGGGGTGAAGGTCTGACGGCAGGTCAGAGTAACTGGTACTCGGAGAGTGCCGTGTTGCCATGCCCACCTCGGGACTCGGTCGCGAAGCCAAAGCTGAAGCGGACTCATATGAAGTAATCTGAGCGGTGTAGCCACGGCTGCGGATGCCATATGCCCCAGGAGCCTCTGAAAAAGTTTCAGTGGAACCGCACTCTTGCCCTTGAACTGTCTCAGGCAAGTCAGCAGTGACAGCGCGCGCTCGCTCGTAAGCTGCGCGGACATGGCGACCGAGTCGATCTCAATACCGAGAAAAGAGATCCTCTGCACGGGGCAAAGTTTGCTCTTCTCCCAGTTGACCCGAAGGCCCAGACGGGCTACGTGGCGGAGCACCAAGTCCCTGTGTTCGCAAAGCTGATCTCGAGAGTGAGCTAGAATTAGCCAGTCGTCGAGGTAATTCAGAATGCGAACCCCGTGTTCCCGGAGGGGAACAAGGGCTGCCTCGACGACCTTCGTGAAGACGCGAGGAGACAGGGCTAGCCCGAATGGGAGAACTGCGTACTGATATGCCTGCCCCTCGAAAACAAACCGCAGGAACGGTCTGTGTCGAGGCAGGATGGAGACATGAAAGTAGGCGTCCTTCAGGTCGATCGCTGCAAACCAATCCTGGTGCCGCACACATTCGAAAACGCGTTTGGCTGTGAGCATCTTGAACGGCAGCCTGTGAAGGGAGCGGTTCAGAACGCGCAGGTCCAGGATTGGCCATAACCCACCGGTTTTCTTCGGGACAATGAAGTACGGGCTGTAGAAGCCGGTCCTCATTTCGGCTGGAGGGACAGTCTCGATCGCACCCTTCGCCAGCAGGGTGGCAACCTCCGCTCTCATGATAGGGGCATTGCCACCGACCATAGTGGAGCGGACTCCCCTGAAGCGGGGAGGAGACCGCGCGAACTGAATCGCGTAGCCGAGCCTGATCGTTCGTGCGACCCAGCGGGACAGGTTGGGAAGCTCTAGCCAGGCTCCCAAGGACTGTACCAGCGGGGTCACGCGAACCACAGACTTCCCGTCGGTGGAGCAGCGAGGCGGTATGGCTGACCCAGACGTGGACGGCATAGCGGCCCGGTGTGAGGGTACAGTCATAGACCGCAGAGTCCTGACAGAGGAGACCAGGGAAGGACGAACGTTCCACGGGGGTCTACTCTGCCAGGGGTCTGGCGACAGAGGAGGATGAGAGCGGCACGGTCCGGGGACGGCGCGCACTGTCATCCGGCTCTGGGACAGAGGAGGACGAGGGGTGCACGGCCCGGGGGTGGCGCACCGTGTCGTCTGAGAACTCTGTGTGCTTAGAGATGGGAAGTCAGCTCTCTGGAAAAAGAGGTTCTCCCCCGGCCCTCCACCGGGGAAAGGAGTGGCCCTGCAACCACCTCCTGAAGAACTGCAACCCATCTCTGAGCTGCCCGTAACGGAGCGCCGCTTTGCCTGGCATTTGGCAGGCTGCGGGGCTGGTACGGGCTGGGGCGCTTTCCTGCGACCACCTCCACGGCGCGGCCCGGAGCTGCTGGGGCCGGGCGGGAGGGGGCGAAAGGCGGCCACGGGGTCAGAACGTGTTTGGTAGCCTCAGTCTGCTTCTGGGCGGCTGAGAACTGTTGGGCAGAGTCCTCGACCGCGCCGCCGAAAAGGTCAGCCTGGGATATGGGGGAGTTGAGGAAGCGGGTTCACTCAGCCTCGCGCATATCAACCAGGTTAACCCAGAAATGTCTGACCACACAAGTGGACATCACCTGACACAGGGAGCGTGTGGTCACCTTCGTCACTCGTAGAGCGAGGTCGGTGGCGGCAGGCAGTCTCTTAGATGAGCCCTGAATCAGCCCTACCCTCGTGCATGTCATTGAGCACCCCGAAGGATGGCAATAACATGCAGTGAGACGGCAGCCTGTCCGCTGCTCTATAGGTCTTTGCCACCGGAGTAGACAAAAAACCTACAGGCATTGGAGGGGTGCTTAGGGTCGCCACGCCAGGTGGAGGCGCTGTGGGGGCACAGATGTGCTGCCACAGAACACTCCACGGGGGGAACCCCAGTGTACCCATGGCCGCGGCCTCTACGAGGGCAGAGAAGGTGGAAGAGGCTGCTGAGCAGTCGCAAAAGTCAAAGGAGACTCTCACGATCTCATAACCTCTTCATGCACATCCGGGTAGAAAGGATTTGGGTTCGCCTCCCCAAAACCAATCATCAGCCTTGAGTGCTCGAGACATGGCAGAGTGATCTACACATGCCCGATACTCGCGGCGGCCCGGGGAGCATAGCTGTCAACTCTGGATCAGACTCGCTATGTTGCACACCCGAGAGTGGCAACATAGACGAGCCCTCACTTCCAAAGGACTCCAGCTCACCTTGTGACGCGGCGATAGACATGATTTCATCAGCCGGGGAACTTAATGAGATGCCGGCCCGCCGGCGTCCTCCGGACGCGGCTCTGACCAGCACTCATTCAGAACCGCGCGGGTTGCAATGTCAAAGAGAGGGGTGTGGACCACGGATATTAATCAGCGGTTTAGTTCCACACCAGCCATCTCAGGTCACCCTGACCACCAGCCATAGTATTCTCTCATGTGGAGAAAATAGATTGGGGTGTGGATGAGGGGACTCTCACTCAGTTGAGCTCATTGAGTCTTGACCGTTACATTGCGATGGTCATGTTCCCCTTAGAGAAGAACACGTCAAAACAGCGTTCGTGCCCATCAGCTGAATCTATCAGACTACCGCACTCAGAAATACACGAGCAGATCGTCTTTAGAAAGACGCGCCGCGTGCACGCTCTTTTTGTGAGAGAAAAGCTTCCAGCAGTGCTGAAGCGCCCAGGGAGAAGCACACACGCTGTTCAGATCAGCAGGCAGGAATGTGAAACTCGCTGGAACACGCCATCACACCAACACCGACTGGAAGCTGCTCGTCTTGAAGATTCTCGAAAGATAGTCAGAGAATAGACTGCAGGAGTGAAGAGAACATCTTGGCTCCGAAGCAAAAACATATCTGCATATTGCCGGCTTTCTCCTTTTATTCCCACAAGGTGGGGCGGAGTTGTGCCATGCAAATTCCGCAGACCCATGGCATTTGCTTGCCATTGGCTCGTTTTATATACTCGAAGTCGATAGGCTTTCTAAGCGAAACCCCCATTCGTCGTCATCCGACGGAACTCGGAGTGACAACGAAAGGGAACTGGTGTTTGCTGGAACCAAACTATCTGCAAGCCCCCAGACATCAACCAAAAAACAGCAGGCCCCAAAACCACGAAAGCCTGCGGGCCCAGCTCGCTCTCCGCTTGTGAGAGCTCTTCGGCCTCTGCAAAAACGCCAGGGCCCACACCCTCCTCCATCGGCTCGAGGTGAACCAAAAACAACTGATACCAGCTCTCAGTGATATGTGCCGGGTCCCCGCTATGATAACAGTAACCTTCTCAAATGTTTACAGAACAAGCGGGAACCCAGTGTGCCTGTATCTTTCTCTATTGCTGTTCGATTACATGATAGAAAGTCTAAGGCCTTCAAAAGCCATACAGCAAACCCATCTAATCTGGTGCCTATTACACGCCAAACTAAGACAAAAGTAACAAAAAGTAAAACTGTTAAGTTAGCACTTTTAAACATTCGCTCACTTAAAAATAAATCACTTCTAGTCAATGACTTAATAACCACATACAACCTGGATTTTATGCTTTAAATTAAACTTGGCTAGAAGACAGCTGCAGTTCAACAGTCCTCAATGAAACAGCCCCTCCTAACTTTACTTTTATAAGTGTCTGCAGAGCTGTTAGGAGAGGAGGGGGAGTAGCTACTCTATTTAAAGATGTCTATTGTTGTGGCTTTTCCTTTCCAACAAACATCATCACTGAGTAAGAGACACTCTGAGTCCAATTTAATAGTTTATAAAGTATTTATTCTCTTGCAAGAGAGATCTTCGTCACCAATACACATTCGTGAGTCAGTGAGGAGAGATAAGGGGCAGCAGTGTCTGTCTTTTTTATATCTTATGTCCTCCAAGGCCTTATTTCTTCCCTCCCCTCAGGGAGAGAGATATACTTTGTCTTTTCTATTTCTCCCTGGCCCTGAGAGGTAAATGCCCCCTTAACCCTTTAGGCTATAAAGTACAAATGCACTCAAGATGACCCCTTGACCACCTGCTTTTCCTTACCTCCTCTGATAACCAACCACAGTAAATTATCACACAAAGCCCCCTCTCACTACAAGTGAGAGAACATATGAGGCCATCATTAGGAATCACTGAAATAAGAGTAATAGATGGAAAATTCCATAACAACTCCTCTCTGTTTATCATACTCTGATAACTGATTAATCAAACATTGTAATAATAGTAATAATAAATGCAAATTCAAGTCACTACATACACTACATCACTCTCCTGTGAAGAAAAGTTTAGAATGAAGAAGCATAAGGCTGTTTTTGTGGGGGAAAGGCCCCGTAATTATTTAGCAAGTAAACATTTTTACTGGGCCGGGCTAAACGAGGAATCACTGTTCCTGCACTCCTGCAAGCAGACCCTCAGTCACACCAGTAAGGAGTAAATAGTTATAAACACAGTAAGAAAACAAACAGAAAAGGTATAATAAAAATCCCTCAGTTTCAAACCCTGTCTTTGTACGCCATCTCGTAACACGGATGACTGCTGCTTTTAACCCTCTTTACTTATCAACCGTCCTCAGAAAAACAAAGAAATTTTTTTTCTCATTTAGCACATTTTCTCATTTAGCATTTTCTCATTTACCACTTTCGCTGTAACTTCCGCTACTTGTGTCATCATATGGTTGTTCATCAACATCATCATTCGGATAGACTGTCATTTTCACAATAATGTAAATTTCTTCGTACCAATCCTTTCCCTCTAGTCTAGTCCACAATAGTACTTGCCTTGGTCTGACAGTCTTACTTGTGCTAGCTCGACTGTCATCCCATACCTGTTGTTGCTTAGTCTGTGTTTTGCAAATACCTGGAATCTTTTATCTGTGCCCCACTTGTAGTTGGAGGCATATGCTTTCACGTCGCCCCACTTACATGGGTGTTCGCAGAAGTAGAAGCCTGCGTAGTCTTCGCTGCACCCCTGACAGCCTGGACAGTTCGTTTGATAGGGGTTGCACCCGAAACTCACATTTGATCCCTCGTGAACCGTCACCGTGCCCCCCTCGAGGCCTCTCACTGGCTCCACCTCTTTGAATGCGTCTCTCCTAGCACGTTGTCGAACGGTGTCGTTCCGCTCCGTTGTCTCAGTTCTGTTGGTCTGATCTCCTGTTGGTAATACTTTCAGACCTGCTGTAAAATGCAGTATTATCAAGCAAATTGTCACTGACAACACAGTCATTATGCATGTGGTCTTAACCAGGCCACACATTCCTGTCACTCTGAATGGGTGCCAGGGTCTGGTACGCTCCATGTTCTCGGTTACTCTGATCTGCTGTATGACCAGAAAGTGTTAAAAAAAGTTTTTAAAAGCACTAACAAGAAAGTCTTATCTGTTCCGTTGGCCACATGGTTCCCAGCTGGATGTCGCTTGCGTAATCAAAGTTGTTTGCCTCCTCCTGTCTCCTCCCTGCTGCTTCAATGCAAAGGTCTGTTTCTGCAGGCTTTGTTATGTCTTTTGCATGGCCTTGCTCTTGCGCAGATAACGGTACCTTTTCTTGCTTGTCAATAACTGGACCTTGACGTTTATGATCGTTGAACCCCCTCCTGCGATTGCTCCGCCTCCGCAATGGGCGGCACCTTCCTGCAATGGTTCGCGTGAACCCACGTGGCCCTCTCTGCGACCTTTCACCGCCGTGTACGTCACCAGAAGCACCTGGAAAGGCACAAGCCACCTTTTCGCCTTCCAGCTCTTTCTCCTGTGATCACGAATCACCACGAAATCACCCGGCCTGACCTTGTGCAGAAACGTCTCAGCAACTTTCCCCTGGGCAGCTTTCACCAGCACAGAAATATGTGATAACAGACAAGACATTTCTTTGCAGTAATTCAACATGTCATTCTCACACACATCCGTGGATGGCAGCCTTTGTTTACCCCCTTCTATGCCCATAAATGGCGGCCTGCCGAACAAAATTTCAAATGGGCTCAGGTTTGTTTTCACTCTTTTCCTCATTCTCATGTACATGAGTACAATTGGGAGAGCCTTAACCCAAGACAGACCCGTCTCTTCGCAACATTTTGCCAATTTGTTCTTGATTGTTTTATTTGATCTCTCTACCACCCCTGCTGACGAGGGAGCGTAACTGCAATGTGTTCTCATATCAATGCCCAAGAACTCTCCCACCTGCTTTATTGCAGCATTTACAAAATGTCTGCCATTGTCAGAGCTGATTTTTCTTGGTATTCCCCATCTCGGCACAATTTCGGTTAGCAGGGCCTTTGCCACTGCTGCCGAATCTTGCTGTGAGGTCGGGAAGGCCTCCACCCATTTTGACCACATGTCTACCATTACCAGACAGTGTTTCTGTTTCCCACAAGGGGTTAATTCGATGAAGTCCATCATCAGATACTCAAACGGACCTGCTGGGGCTGGTTGGGATGCTAAGGGTGTTTTTATCCATCTTGCCACATTGTGTGTGTTACAAGTGACACATCTTTTGCAAAAATTTTCAGCAAAGACTGTAAATCCTTTAGTATACCATAAATATTTCATCTGCATTACCATACTTCCCTTGGACACGTGGTCTAACCCATGTGTCAACTTAGCGTAATGCTGAAAGAAGTGTTTGGGTAAACAAGGAATGTCATCACTCATCCATACACCCCCCTGGAGGCTGCAGCCAGACGACCTCCATTTCTGTTTTTCTGCTCCTGTGGAAAAAGTTTGCATGCTTTCTAAACAAAGAGAAATGTCAGGGTTAGGCACAGATACCAAAGCACAAGTCGTTTCTTTTGTCTCCTGCGCTGCCGCGGCCTTCGCTGCCGCGTCGGCTCTCGCGTTTCCTGTTGAAATAAAGCTTTTATTGTTAGAGTGCGCTGCGCATTTACAGACTGCAACCTTGTCTGGCAAAAGAATGGCCTCCAAAAGCTCAGACACTAGTGAGGCATTCAATATCGGATGTCCATCCGACTTCAAAAAATTCCTGTGCTTCCAAATTGCCCCGAAGTCATGTGTAATCCCGAAAGCATAACGCGAGTCTGTGTAAATCGTCACACATTTGTCTGCCATTAATTTACACGCTTCTGTCAGTGCAACCAATTCAGCTGCCTGAGCCGAATAAGTTGATGGCAATTTGCCAGGTCAGGTCGTGCTGTACAGACTTTGTCAATGTCAGTCAATCATTTCTCCCCGTTTGTTCACAATAATAAATGTGAGGGGCTCTCTTGATAATTTCATGTTGACTTAGCCAATATGTCACTTTGTTGTTGCCATCAAATCTATAACCTTACCATTTATCTCAACCCCGGACGGCGATCTGTGAATTCACCATTCCAATTTACTTAAACTGATCTTCAAATCTACATTATGTATGACAAAAGTATTACTACCAGACAGAGCTTGATGACCAATCAATTTAAAGCTCGTCCTATGTTCTGTATCATCTTTTCATCGGATCCACTCAGAATTATCGCCTTCTTTAAAATTTGTCATTTGCCTTAACCCATCTGTAATGACAAAACACTCATTCCAGATGGTTAATGACACAGTATACTCACTGTTCAGGCCGAATATTATTACCCCAAACTACTACATACAAGACATAAAGTGCTGTCACCATCACACGCACTCATACTAGACACACATATGTTAACTGCTCATTCTCAATGTTCACTTTTCTTTATATTATTGCTAAAAGATTTAAATTTTAAATAAGATTTTAACCTTTCCATTTCCTTGCAGCTTCTACCTAATTTTACATGGTATCTTAACCAATTTCAAAGCATGTCTGTTCATTAATCATTTGAATTTAACAAGGTCAGCTGGGTTGTTTTGTTTCATTATCATTATTTTGCTTCAGCTTGCTCTAGCAGGCCGATGACAGAAAGACAGACACAGTTACCATCCCTTCCTCCACTCAAGCAGTCTCTCTCACTATAAAATTTTTTATTCATTACAATAACCTTTGACCATTCACCTTTGTCATCCAGACTTTTCTCAAATCTACAAAAGCTGTCTTCATCTTTAGCCACCACCATGTCTAACGACCTTTAAGAGTTAAAACTATGTCATAGACATATTATTTCTATGATTTTCCTTGCCCATAGGGCAACCAACATCAAAAAGTTTTATTACTGTCTCCACAACAACTAATGCGAATCACTTCAGGGTCTCAGCTGGCTCTTGAAAGCCCATTCCTGTTAGCTCTTTATCTATGTAGCGATTGTACGCACGTATAAATATAATTAATTATTATTCATAACGGATTATGATCAATAATTAATAATTGAATTATTTTCAGAATTTACTGTAGCAAAATCAATAGTATGATCAGTTTATCAGTTCATCCAATGAACGGAAAGCATAAACAATTATTAATTCTAGGAAATATAATATCTTCTTGGCCAAGAAAGACTAATTCCCAGCTAACAGCTAAATTAAGAAATAAATCAAGGGTCAAAGCATAGGTAACTTAGATCGAAGTTCAAGACAATAAATCGGTAAGCACATATCACAAGTAATGCTTCTCTTTTCAAATACAAACAATACTTTATTGATTATAAGCCTATGGCTAACACACAAAACAAATATCTAACACAAACACACGCACACGCATTCATACAAGTTGAAGAAAGACAGAGAGTGAGGAAGAATGAGTTTTAGGAGTTAGATGGTGAGATTCCCAAGATTCTATGCACTTATAAGACACAACCTGAACGAAGCATCAATAATTAATTTCACCCTTTTATCGTTTCTTAGGCGGGTGATTCAATTTTATATTAAACACCAGTTAAGAGTCTGGAGGCGTTACTTGCTTGTCCTTTGCGTTGCTTTGGGGATTCTCCTTTTTGTCGTAAAGGGGGTTTCCCGGTCCGTTGGTTGGCTGGCTGTCTCGTGCCTGGATAGATGTCTTGGGGCGGCCAATCACGTGGTGTGTTGGCGCGGATGAATGAAAGTCTTTGAAGTTGAAAGCTGGTTTTGCAGTTGAAACGTTAAAACGAAACTTTGCAGCAAAACTTAACTTAGAACCGAGACTTTTAACGGAAAAGAAACAAACTAAGAAAAGAAAGGAAAGTGTGACGAGATGGCTTCAATTAAATCTGTTTTAACCCATATCTTGATTTGGGTCATTTGTCTCTGCGTCTACATAGTTACTATAACCATCGTCGGCTCCACCCGGCGTCGGGCATCACAAGAGCTTAGAGAGCGAGTCCAGAGCTCTTTTCCCGAGAGCGTTCAGAGCGCATCACAAGAGCGAGGATCACAAGAGCATCGATCACAAGAGCATCGATCACAAGAGAGAGATTCTGTGTCCGGGTCTAAGATTTTAAACTCAAAATGTTTGTCCCGCCTCCTGGAGGAATTTGGAATTCGGACAATAAGATACTATATGGTTATTTGAAAGGGGGGTCTATTCTATCCCCCCCCCTTCTCTCATCGCGAATCATGTGTTCTCTGTGGTCTGCTTTACTCATCAGCTCGAAACAGAGGATTCAGTTTAGACATAATTTCCATTTTAAGAACATAAACATTTTTACACAGATTTCAATCAAGCCATCTTTTGAATTAAACACATACGAGCATAATGATAGGAAACAACGCACAATTTCACTCACACACCTAATATTTATAACAAATATGAATTGTATGGCATTTAAGCATATGAGAGACACACACATATATTGTAGAAACAACATATAATCAAAGTCCATCGAGAATTGTCCTGGGAAGAGTTTTATGGATTTTGATATGTAAGAAAGTCCTTATGTGTGTGTGTGTGTGGGTATTCTTATGGTCAGCATTTGTGCATCCGTGGTGTGTACCACGTGAGGGTTTAGTTTCGCAAATGGCTGTCTTCAAGACAAAGGGTATTTTGTATGCAAGTCCACTTTTTCAGCCTTAAGGATATAATTGATGAGGGGAAAACTAGCTCGGGACGCTGAATGGTTCAGTCTGTTTCTGAATCTGTTCAGATCTGTTCTTGCCAAATTATAAAACATTGACAACGTCCTTCCTTTAGTTAAGCAACAAAAGGTCTTCTTGGCTCATAGCCTCAGGGATAATTTGGAATATGCAGCCCCTTGTGTTTGATTATGTACGAACGCTTCCCTCGTGTTTGGTCCATTCTCAATGTTGCTACATATCCCCCCTTCGGTCGATGATGGGTTGAGGAGAAGACATCATTGAACGCTGGAGAAACGGGTAGAGGAAGCAAACACACACAGCAAACAACAAGACAACACCTCCATGACTGGTCACTTTACTGGTGCAGGGCATTAGATTACCTAGGCCTAAACAGGTTCACTCTCTCAATTTAGTCAATCACGTTGAATAAAGTTTAGTTCAATTTTAGGACCGTTATTCCATTTTGTTTTGGTACGGTGATTGATCAACTTTGTGACTAAATTTGATTTGTTTGTTTTATTCTCTTCTAAATTGTTCTAGGTTTAGACCAATTTACCTTTCAATTTGTGATACGAATGATGCAGGGAGTTCTCTGGCTCACATTCGTTTTAAGGTGACTTACAAATATAGGAGTGGTGTGTCAATCCTATTATTGTGACCTTGACCCTTATGGGGTGGACAGGCATTTTACCTAATAAAAGAAGAAGGAAAGGAAGGAAGAAGTAAAACAAAACAAAGCAGTTGAGTGTTCCTGATATGACTTATAACTACGGTTGCGCAGCTAAGGTGTCAGGTATCATGATGTAATGAGAGGTGTTCTCAGGTGTACCTGTTGGATGGGTAGTTACCATGTTTCCTATGGTAAGTGTAGCTAAGTTGTTAAGCTAGTTTCTGAAGTTAGTTTCTACCTGTGGGGAAAAACATATTTGTTGAATGTTTTGCACGGTAGAGGTGGTTAACTTCTGTATGTAAGTGGGTATGTTAGGGGTGTCGTGTAGTGCATGTATGTATGTATGTATGGTCAGATCTGTTTCAGTCTGTTTTGCTCCCCCCTTTGCTTGATGGCTTAGCTTTGATGAGCTTGTTGCATCTTTGCCTTGGACAAGGGATCTTCGGTGATCTGCTGGGGGTCAATCCAGTAAGGCAGGAAGTTCTCTGGCAGACATTGGGAGGTAGTTTGGCAAGGATGTGTGAAGATGTAGTGCGAAACTTGGTCTCCGTTGTTGCATTCCTCCGATGATGCCTTCTGGTTGTGACAGACTTTCTGACCTTCTGTGCATACTGTTGTTGCTGTAGCACACACGTGGTTCTTGAGTTTGGAGCTCGTTTGGTGGTTTCTTTATGAGTGATGGGTAGCCAGGATGGTGTTTTCTGGTACCTCTGGGTGTTTGTCAGTGGTTGACTGTGAGAGGCCACTTTGTTCTGTGTTGTTGTAGAACAAGTGGTCGTCAAGTTCGTTATGAAGGTGTATCAGATGAAACGGTGGTCTTCCGTTCCATCGCCATCCTGTTCGTCATCCATGTTTACCTCATTTCCGATGAAAACTTTCAGTTGCCTCATTAGTTGCTCCGTGTCTTCTGAGGGTAAACTGTCTGGTTCTTGGGCATACTCAGTGCTGTGTTTAACTGCGTGGTGCCAAGGTGGGTTTCGTTGTTGAGTACCCACATGGAGTGCTTTTGGATGCCTTGGTTGATGGCCTTTGGATGTCCAGTTAGGTTTCCAGTGGTTTCCTTCTTGTGGGTTACTTGAGAAGCGTGGCTGGTCCCATGGCATTTCCATGCGGTTAGTGTGGTAGGTGTCAGCGACATGGGAGTCACGTTCTCTGTGCTCCTTACGAAGGACTGTGGTATTGTCATGCCACTGGGTGTCTTCCAGTGCAAGGCTTGTGTCTTGGCTGATGGAGTTTGAAACTGTGGATGTTTTCAAACCTTTCTTTGGGTTCATCTTTTGTTTGATGTAGGCCTTGTGTGTCAGGTCACGTAGCTGTTGAATTGTCATTGTGCCTGGGCAGGCCATGATGCCAAGATGATGACTCAATCCGGGGTGCAGGTTTCTCAGGAAGAGGGTTTTGAAGTTCACATCCTCTTCAAGTTCAGGTTTGTTATGTGCACCTAAGTAGGCTTGTCGAAAGCGGTAGTAGTAGGCTTGGGGAGTCTCTTGTCGACCTTGTTTGGTTTCCATAGCGATTAACACACCGTGTTCCGACTCTGGGCCTGTGAATTCTTTAATCAGTGTCTCACATAGCAGCTGGTAGTTTGACTTGACGTGAGCAGGTTGTCTGTCTAGGAAGCTTCGTACCTCTGGACTGGATGTGGATCTGAGGAGGTAGAATCTGTCTCTGTCAGTCATATGTGGTCTCACCTCTAGGTGGAAGTTGATATCTCTGATGTAGGTCTGGATGTCGGGACCCTCTGTGGAGTTCGGGTTGAACTGAGTGATATTCTTCACCAGCTGGTTGAGATCTTTAAAGGTCATCCCCTGTGCAGCTCTGGAGTCTGCCTGGGTGAGCTCTCTTCGTTTGTTAGCAGGGAAGAGTTCTGGGGTGAAGGCCTGTGACGTTTTTGGTTGTGGCCGTTCACTTCTTTCACTGTATGCCAGTTCTTGGATGGAGGACTCTGTTCTGCTCAGCAGGGGTGATGCTGAGGGAGGTCTCTCCCTTCTTGGCTCTGGTTTCTGTTGGAAAATGTGCTGGAGTTCATCTCTGACCGCGTAGAGCTCGTCGTTGGCGTCATCTCGCTGTTGGGTCAGATGGTCCATTTCAGCGCTGCACCTTTCCAGGTGGTCTTTCAGAGCATTAATTTCAGAGTTCTTATCTTTAATGTCAGCTTTGGCTTTCTCTAGCTGATGTTCAGCAGACTGGAGTTGGTTTACCAGGTGCTTTTGGACAGTCTTTAATTCTAGTTTGTCACGTTCAGTGACTGCAAGGGCTTCTTGGAGCTTGTCAACTTGTTTCTTTGTTTCTTGCTCCGCTTCGTCAGGCACTTTGAGTTTGTCTTGAGCTTTTGCTTTGAGCTGGTCTGTGCAGTGTTGAGTGTGCATCAGCTCTCTCAGGAACTCAGTGGTCTGACACTTGAAGTTGTCCTGGACTTTCACTTCCAGCTTGTCTATGCGGCTCTGGGCACGTGTCAGCTCCTCCTGAAGGTGGGTGATGTGCTTGTCGCTTAGTTTCAGCTGGGCTGTGAAGGCATTGCTTAAGGAACAGGTTATTTTGGTTAGTTCCATGTGGTTGTGGTTCTGGCTTGAATCACGTGTCAGGAATCTTCTCAGAATTATGATTATTATTAAAAATAATAACAGTTCAATTGTCTTTGGTGTGAGGCAGTCTGTGATGCCTCTGAGCCAGGCGTCCACGTCGTCCCTTTGGGCACTGGGGTTCGTCGTCCACGACATGTTGGCACGCTGGGTGAAGAGACTGACACAGACCTGTGTGGAATGTAAGCCTATATGTGGTTGAACAGCTAAGTGTCGTTTCAGTGACGATACACTAATAGTGAAATGTTGTAATGTCTACGTGTTGGTCTCAGTGTAGACAGGTAGGCTAGTGATGGGGAAACTTCGTCACTCAACTGAGTGAGGGAAAGAGAGAGAAAAAGCTTAAAACAAATCTCAATTTGTAAAAGGTTTTTTTTTTTCAATGGGAGAAATATTTTTTACAAATATTTTCTATCAATGAAAAGCTGGTTTCAGCTCGTGATGTGAGGACTACGTCACTCAACTGAGTAAGGGAAAAAGAGAGGAAGAGGTTAAAAACCAATAAAAAAAAAAAAAGAAAAACAAGAAAGAAAATTCTCAACTAGGAGAGATATTATTTTTCTCGTAAATGCTTCCTATTAAAGAGAATCTGTTTCCAGAAAGTTAAACAATATTATTGTTTACGTTTACAACGAAAAATAATACAATAATAATGCTGATACCTCTTTTCTGAGTTTGACAGGATTGACACCACACACCGTCAGTTGGACCGCTTACAGCAGGGATGCTTTGAAGGCGACGGTTGCTCAACACTTGTCTCTGTTAATTGATCTTGGATGAGATGTCAAATTGTAAATTGCGTACACAGATGCAGGGAGAGTGAGGAGAACAGAGAGGGTTTGATAAAAAAAATCAAATACCTAATGATTTCTTTGGAAAGATTGTCTTTCTCTTTCTTTTGAATCAATTGATGGTTCTCTCAGGTGTATTCCCTACAAGTGCGAAGAATGGGATGGAATAAAGCAGGACAGCACAGGAAAGATGTGAGAAGGGAAGGAGGGAAGGAGATTGGATCCACAAATGGCTGGAGCCTTTGTCGAACTACGAGTATGGAATTGACAGTTGCCAAACAACTAAACATTCACAAATAAACTTTTGTAAGAGAGGGTTATCTCTGATTTATTTGAAACTCGTAGTGAGATACCAATGTCTCCTATTGAGGCTCAGGTGTGTCACTTCCAAGCAAAAGGGAAGAGGTAATGAAGATGAAAGAAAGTAATAATGATAGTGGACAAAGTAAGAAAGGGAAATTAAATAAAGGGGTAAATGAATAAGTAAAATAGAATGGTTAAGTTTATAACCACAACTGAAATAAATGAGAAAAGGAGGATACAACGCAATAACAATAAGAAGCAAGTATGAGTCTAACAATATTTTGTAATAGGGGAAATGTTGGTGGAATAAGTTCTTAACTTTCAAAGTTTAAGACTTATTCGCCTGTGATTAGATCTAAAAGAGAAATTTAGAAATTATGAAATTAGATTTATTAAAAAATAAATCGAGAAATCGTTAGAAATTACCTGTTAAGAAAAATAGGATTTAAATTTTAGTTTAATAATTCCCTTAAAAAAAAAATCAAATTCGAACTTGACAATTAATAATCATAAACCAGCATTTTCTTTTTCAAGTAAAATGCAGGTAAAGGAATTAACAATTGCAAACGACTTCCTTTTCACGGAAAATATGGGAAAGGTAAATAAGACAGGAGAGAAGACCAACAGGTGTAAAGTTGTTAAATCACTTTAACGTTGTTAAAACAGACACTGTATTTAACCATTGAGGTTAATACTACTGATAACCGTAAATAATGCTAAAGGCGTTAGCATATAGGCCTCACTGTAAACAACTGCTTTGGTTAGCTTGGCAAAGGGCTAGCTAGCTTAGCCACCAAAAGGGTTTGTTTACACTGTGGCTCTGATCATGTGAGAGGTCAGAGTTCCCCCGGAAGCGTTGGTTAAGACTTCCGTGTCACGATCGTAACTATGGCAACGAAACGAACGCTAGTGGGTAAACATGTGAATTGCAACAGTTAGGAAACAGTTACGCATGTTACATGAAATGTCGGCGCATTTCAACAATGTTCATAGAATATGCATGTACAGTAACAGTCGATCATATTACGGGAAATGTCGGCGCATTTCAAACTGTACAAAAATACACCACTCGTAGCTTTAGCTGGTTTTACGACGTGGGGTTCACTCAGTTTATTAGGAGTGATATTAACTTTAAGCAAGCGACAGCTTTGCGTTATAATAGATGGAACGATGACGACCTCGGCAGATCGTCTCTGTGCAAGTTTATCTGGGCACACGAACAACAGGGTTCTTCACGTTAACTGTTGGTTAAGTTTCAACGTCAAGCTTTACTTGAACACAATAAAAATAACTCTTATTCAACTACATTCGGACACACGCAGTGTTTACACGAGAATTCATTGAACAGACACCAACATACAAGCAAACATAGACAAACAGCTGTTTATTTCTGGGATTGCAATGGGACACGCATTGACAATCAGATAAATATAACTGCTTCTATGTTTATCACGGGTCGCAGTGGAACACGCACTGTGAATCGGATAAAAATATATATAACGTTAGATGAGGAACACGCTCATCGCTCTGTGAGGAGAATATTCGTTCTCATATAGTTATTTTAATTGCTGCAGTATAATTTTGTTAAGCTCTCTGGCTGATACACACACCTGTATAGCTTTGACAGACGCTGGAACACGCAGACGTCAGTAAGCTATAATCAAGGTATTTCAGAAATTGAGGAACACGCTCAATTCTCACCTTATTGTTGTGTGATATTTTATATCTTGGGTTATTTTACTGCAGTTCAAAAAAATAACATATATGGAGGCAGAAAGACAGCTCTCTCAGGGGTGCGTCTCAAGCAGCAGATTCATTCAAACAGGGCGCGCGCTGCGCGCTCTCCATCCGTCACACACAGACTTTCGCAGGTTCGGATCTCTCATCCGCACAATATGAAAAGATAACTTACTTGGTATATGCTTACAATTTAGGTTAAACTGCCCGCATTCTCCACCATAAATAATGTAGCGATTGTACGCACGTATAAATATAATTAATTATTATTCATAACGGATTATGATCAATAATTAATAATTGAATTATTTTCAGAATTTACTGTAGCAAAATCAATAGTATGATCAGTTTATCAGTTCATCCAATGAACGGAAAGCATAAACAATTATTAATTCTAGGAAATATAATATCTTCTTGGCCAAGAAAGACTAATTCCCAGCTAACAGCTAAATTAAGAAATAAATCAAGGGTCAAAGCATAGGTAACTTAGATCGAAGTTCAAGACAATAAATCGGTAAGCACATATCACAAGTAATGCTTCTCTTTTCAAATACAAACAATACTTTATTGATTATAAGCCTATGGCTAACACACAAAACAAATATCTAACCCAAACACACGCACACGCATTCATACAAGTTGAAGAAAGACAGAGAGTGAGGAAGAATGAGTTTTAGGAGTTAGATGGTGAGATTCCCAAGATTATATGCACTTATAAGACACAACCTGAACGAAGCATCAATAATTAATTTCACCCTTTTATCGTTTCTTAGGCGGGTGATTCAATTTTATATTAAACACCAGTTAAGAGTCTGGAGGCGTTACTTGCTTGTCCTTTGCGTTGCTTTGGGGATTCTCCTTTTTGTCGTAAAGGGGGTTTCCCGGTCCGTTGGTTGGCTGGCTGTCTCGTGCCTGGATAGATGTCTTGGGGCGGCCAATCACGTGGTGTGTTGGCGCGGATGAATGAAAGTCTTTGAAGTTGAAAGCTGGTTTTGCAGTTGAAACGTTAAAACGAAACTTTGCAGCAAAACTTAACTTAGAACCGAGACTTTTAACGGAAAAGAAACAAACTAAGAAAAGAAAGGAAAGTGTGACGAGATGGCTTCAATTAAATCTGTTTTAACCCATATCTTGATTTGGGTCATTTGTCTCTGCGTCTACATAGTTACTATAACCATCGTCGGCTCCACCCGGCGTCGGGCATCACAAGAGCTTAGAGAGCGAGTCCAGAGCTCTTTTCCCGAGAGCGTTCAGAGCGCATCACAAGAGCGAGGATCACAAGAGCATCGATCACAAGAGCATCGATCACAAGAGAGAGATTCTGTGTCCGGGTCTAAGATTTTAAACTCAAAATGTTTGTCCCGCCTCCTGGAGGAATTTGGAATTCGGACAATAAGATACTATATGGTTATTTGAAAGGGGGGTCTATTCTATCCCCCCCCCTTCTCTCATCGCGAATCATGTGTTCTCTGTGGTCTGCTTTACTCATCAGCTCGAAACAGAGGATTCAGTTTAGACATAATTTCCATTTTAAGAACATAAACATTTTTACACAGATTTCAATCAAGCCATCTTTTGAATTAAACACATACGAGCATAATGATAGGAAACAACGCACAATTTCACTCACACACCTAATATTTATAACAAATATGAATTGTATGGCATTTAAGCATATGAGAGACACACACATATATTGTAGAAACAACATATAATCAAAGTCCATCGAGAATTGTCCTGGGAAGAGTTTTATGGATTTTGATATGTAAGAAAGTCCTTATGTGTGTGTGTGTGTGGGTATTCTTATGGTCAGCATTTGTGCATCCGTGGTGTGTACCACGTGAGGGTTTAGTTTCGCAAATGGCTGTCTTCAAGACAAAGGGTATTTTGTATGCAAGTCCACTTTTTCAGCCTTAAGGATATAATTGATGAGGGGAAAACTAGCTCGGGACGCTGAATGGTTCAGTCTGTTTCTGAATCTGTTCAGATCTGTTCTTGCCAAATTATAAAACATTGACAACGTCCTTCCTTTAGTTAAGCAACAAAAGGTCTTCTTGGCTCATAGCCTCAGGGATAATTTGGAATATGCAGCCCCTTGTGTTTGATTATGTACGAACGCTTCCCTCGTGTTTGGTCCATTCTCAATGTTGCTACATCTATAATCTCCATCGGGGTGTTTTTCCCCCTGGCATATTTGCAGACACTTGTCACAATGAAAAACAAGCCATACAACTAATGCGGTTTCTTCTGGCGAGTGGTATGGAGGAGCTTTGCTTTATGGGGCAGACTGCCGTGACTCGTCACAGCTTCATCTCCCTGTAACGGTATAAGGACGCTGCTGGCCTCACAGCTCCTGCTCAACCCTCATACCTGTCTCACATAACACACCTCCATTCAGGAGATGCCCAGTGACTTTACGTGACCCCCCTGCCTTAGGTTGCCCCGTCTGGCCAAAGAAGGTCTTACCCGTCATAGAGATGGTCACTCGTGCCCACTGGTGACCGCTCTTTCCCATCACACAATCAGTTTTCTTCAACAGAACTCAGCTGTTTTCTGGAGCTTAGGAAAGGGACGTTCAAGAGTCACCAGAGCCATTCCAATTGCCTAATAGTGTTCACACAGGGAGACAGGTTAATAACAACAGTATTTAATCACTTAAATCCATTAACCATCTCAAAAGCAGAAACCTAGCTGCTTACACTACACTCAGGGAATTTAGATCACAACCGTACATTCAGTGTACTTCATCTGTAGCCGGAGCCATCGGCCCTGAATGGTGGAGACTAAATGAGACAGTTACTGGTCCTAAAATAAGCTAATCAAAATGTCACCTCTATCGTTTAAGGTCTGTATTATTATTTTAAATACTTCTTTAAAGTCATTCAGTTTTACTTTTAAAACATTACTCATAAAACATTGAATGAGAGATGGACTGGTACACTGCACTCTCATAAACGTCTAACTTTATCTACCATCTTTTAACTCTATCCCAGCTTAAGGCATCTTTGCCAGAAATTACATACGGTTTCAAATAAACATATTATTTATATTTGTCTTTTGCCCACACATCAGGAAATTTAGGCATTACAAATTTCCACTCAGATTGAGTCTGTTGCACTGGCAGTTTCAGCCACAGCACACATCAGATTCAGATAAGCAAACTGTTTCATTACAGCCAATAACAAACTTATCTTTTGAAAGCAAAACATCAGCTTCTAGTTCTTTCATGGTCAACTTTTCAAGCTGTTTGTTTAATCAGCATTTAGCAACTGTTAATCCAGTACTGCTTCTGCTTATTTGTTCTTACATAAAAATAATTATTCTAGTTCTCAATAACGTTTCACATTTCTCAATCTCAATTTTAATTGTCAAGTTCTCAACCATAGTTTAATATTTGACTTAAGTTTTCTCTTGGAGTTTATCAATCTCCAATTAGGATTTAATTTTGACGAGGCAAGCACTCTCTGCTTGTGATACTTTTGCAGTTATTGTAAATCATCTGTGAGGTTAGTCTCTCTATATCATCTTAAACCTTTTTTTTAAATGTTTAATTACAACACAATCATCCTGTTAGTTACTTTGATATATTTTGCAACTCACATTTGTTGGAGTCATTAATTTTACATCAACCTGTATTCATCAATTCACTTTTAAAAATTACTATTATAGATCTTTTCTTTAAAAGGATTCACTTTAAGACTTCAATCTTTTGACCTTGTTTTTATCTCTTATTTCTCAGACGAAAAATGTTACTGTCATCATTTAAACACTGATCTACTTTCAAACCAATATTATTACCAGAAATGTGTTGTCATTTTATCACATTTTTAAACACCTTCTCGGTGGGCATTTACAGTTACGTATTAAATGGTCCTGATGACCACCATTAAAGCACTCTCGGCTCCAACTTACTGCACACCCTTGAAGCAGTGTGTGTCCCATTCAGGAATGCAAACAGAGCCACTGATTAAGCAGTTCTCTGTATTCTTTTACAGTCCACCTGTGGCGGATTTAATCACAATAGCCAAATCATAATCTTCATCTTTATCATTGGCAGCACATTAATTTTAATAAGTAGCACGGCTCACTTAACTTATTCTAAGCGGGTTTCACAAGTTTTTTTTTATTACTTTGGTCACACTTCCAGAATCTCTGGACATAGCTGTCTTTACACCTTACTAATTTGGTATTATCATCAACTTAAAACATTCTTCATATCATGTTAATCCCTGTCAATCTCAATCTTTCCCTACATGCCAGTTCCTTCTGTATCCTCTCCTTTATTTTCCCTACATGCCAGTTCCTTCTGTATCCTAACCAGTACATGATTGTTTGCACAATCCCCACACAAACATATCTCACACACCAACCTTCTTATTTATTTTTTATTTTTTTCCCACTTCCCTCTTCCATCAAGTCTCTCACCCATCATAGTGACACTTGAATTTCCAATCTTTCCCTTGTTTTGATAACATTAATTTTAACTTTATTTTTTTCATTATAACTACTTCTCACAGTATTCCTTTATCAAATGGTTAGTCTGAGATCCAAAAAAAAAAAATATATATATTATCCGTATTGTCTCAGTCCCACATATCTTTACTGTTTTGCAGAAACCAAAATATCAAATTACAATCCCCTATTTCACACAGACAGCCTTATTGCTGCTTGCTACTTCAATCCGTATCATATAAATTTAAGTTCTCTAGACATCTAATGTCATGCATCCATTTACTGGATGAAGAAGTAAAAACCTTATTTCTCTCGGCAGTTCGACTTTTTTTTTTTTTTTCTGCCCCTTTAAGACAACAATCCATTGTTTGTCCACATTGCTTACACATGTTGAACACAGCCATAAAAACCTTTTTGTTTCTCACTGCCCTGTTCAACTGATTCTCGCACTACTTTCAGTCTAGTTGTGCTCCGTGTTCCCTCCCTGGGGAAACCATGGTATTTTCTCAGTTTTTCAATATCTAAAACATAAATTTTCCCCCATAATTTTCTCATTTGATAGAAAACCGGTGTATCAAATTTGCATGCTTACCTTGAGACTTCCCCATATTGGCTGCTTCTCTGTTCTCTGTGGATTTCTCTTCAACGCGCGTTTTCCTGATCTGTTAGGCGTCCCCAACAAACCCGATTTTTTCTTTTAACCCAAATCGGTCGGGTTGCACTATTAGTGCCCTCCTAATTATGGTTTACCAAAAACTGTTCTGGTTCCCCCTAATTAGCCTCAGTACCTAAAAACAATTTGCTCCGTCGTGGAACAACTAATTTTCAGGGTACCTATCTGTTTGAAATCTCTTGATCTGTTACACACCTCAATTAATCTCAGATAATTTTCTCTCGTATCTGTTTGAAACCTCTTGATCTATATATAGATCTCAATTAATCTCAGATTACGTACCACAGAAACAGCCCTCAGCCAATATGGTTCACTCACATTTCATACCCGAAACAAAATACTTTTCCCCAAAAGAAAATATTTTAGACGTCTCTTACCAGAGATATGTTGGCTGCCACGGGTTCGTTGCCATAACGGTCGGCCCCTCTCTCTCAAGCTTACGAGGTAGAGCTGGAACTGCTCAGTCCAGGTGGCCAAACACCGCCCGCTCTCAGGTCCAGAAGGCACTTCCAAGGAATCCCACTCTTCTGACACCAAATTGTTGTGGCTTTTCCTTTCCAACAAACATCATCACTGAGTAAGAGACACTCTGAGTCCAATTTAATAGTTTATAAAGTATTTATTCTCTTGCAAGAGAGATCTTCGTCACCAATACACATTCGTGAGTCAGTGAGGAGAGATGCTCACTGGGCAGCAGTGTCTGTCTTTTTTATATCTTATGTCCTCCAAGGCCTTATTTCTTCCCTCCCCTCAGGGAGAGAGATATACTTTGTCTTTTCTATTTCTCCCTGGCCCTGAGAGGTAAATGCCCCCTTAACCCTTTAGGCTATAAAGTACAAATGCACTCAAGATGACCCCTTGACCACCTGCTTTTCCTTACCTCCTCTGACAACCAACCACAGTAAATTATCACACAAAGCCCCCTCTCACTACAAGTGAGAGAACATATGAGGCCATCACATATGAGGCCATCTTTTTTGGAATCTTTGGAATACTGAACTTCCGGTGGCGCTGCTCTGTAGCGACCCGGGCGAGTGCTGTTGTTGGTTTTAAGTGTTTTAGTGTTTTGTTTTTAAGTAGCGTCTTAAGTGTTTTTTATGCATGTGACTATATGCTGGACCTGACAATTGGAGCTGACAACTGCAAGTAAAGTGCGAGTTTTTCTGAACTACGATAGTCGGTAGCCCCAAACAATGGCTCCTGGCCTCCACCTCATACTTCTAGTCCTGATTTTTATCAGCGAACATTTAATTTCCTGTTCTGCGATAACCGTGATGTGGGAACATGAACTAAATCGAGTTTACTCGAGAGAAATGTTGCTGTCCCTCCGACCACTGCAATCAACATCACCGGAAAACCTGCCGGCAGCCATCCGGGCAATACATAGTACACGGACTAAACGCAAGCGAGGAAGACGGGGAGGCATCAGGGAACGTCTCCGTCGGCGGACCAACAAACCACCACTGCCGTCTATAATCCTCAGCAATGTGCGATCACTGATACCTAAGATGGATGAGCTCCGTATCAACCAAAGGAGCTGTTTCGAGTACCGGGAATCTAACCTTATGGTGTTCTCCGAGACGTGGCTTCACCAAGGAGTCCCGGATTCTCTGCTCAACTTGGGTGGCTATTCGCTGGTGCGAGCCGACCGCTCTAATGCGTCCGGGAAAAAGAATGGAGGAGGAATCTGCATGTACGTGAGTGAAAAATGGTGTAAACAATACACAGTGAGAGAGACTATATGCAGCCCAGATGTCGAACTGCTTTGCGTGTCTATGAGACCTCATTACTTGCCTAGGGAGTTTGGTAATATTATTATTGTCGCTGTTTATGTTCCACCCAGCGCCAACGCAGGCAGAGCCGCCGCGCGCATAACAGAGTGCGCGCATGAACAGTTGCAGCGCTCCCCTGGGGCGCCTATTTTTCTCTTGGGTGACTATAATCACTGCAAATTGGAGAGTGCGCTGCCAGGTTTTCAACAATATGTGAAATGCGACACGAGAAATAACAGAATATTAGATAAATGTTACGGAAATATAAAGGGGGCATATTCAGTTAAGTCAAAACCCCCCCTCTCCAATTCAGATCATAATACATTACATTTAATACCGTCCTATAAATCTGTATTCAAGTCAAGTAAACCTGAACATAAATCTGTTTATGTGTGGTCAGATGATGCAATTGAATCACTAAAGGGGTGCTTCATGTGTACAGATTGGTCTATTTTCCATTCACTAGAGCTTGATGAGGCTACTAGTACTATAACAGACTACATAGGATTTTGTGTTGACAATGTGGTGGCCAAGAAGGACATACTAGTGTACCCTAATAACAAATCTTATATTACAAAAGAAATTAAAGACTGTATAAATAGGAAAAAGCAAGCTTTTAGAAGGAAAGACAGAGTGGGATTGTCAATGATTCAAAAAGAACTCAAACAACTCCTCACTAATGCGAGGGATAAACACAGGCACACGATGGAACAAAACATCCAAACACTAAATACTAAAAAACTGTGGGACACAATGAAATCAATGACTAACATGAACCCTGCAAAACAAAAAATTATCACACTGGATGACCTACATAAATCAAATGAGTTGAATGACTTCTTTCTGCGATTCGATTCTCAAAATTTCGCTCAAGAATGTGACAGTGTTTTGCAGTCCCTGCCAGCCACTGATACTTGTTATCTGGAAGTGGATCCATCTAGCATCCAACGACTTTTCACCAAAGTGCACACAGGCAAGGCCACAGGCCCTGATGGCCTCCCAGCTTTTTTGCTCAAAAGCTGTGCAGAAGAACTAACCATGGCATGGTGCCCTATTTTCCAACAGTCGTTGAATACTCATACTGTCCCAGCTCTGTGGAAGAGATCAACTATAATCCCACTGCCTAAAAAATCAGGCGCTTCAGAGAATAATGACTTTCGTCCAATAGCTTTAACCTCAAATGTAATGAAATGTTTTGAAAAATTTGTTGTGTCGATACTTATGAAAGATGTTGAGTCAAAATTGGATGTGTACCAGTTCGCCTATAAGCAAGGACGTAGCACTGATGACGCAATCCTTTGTATCTCGCACTTTATTTCTAAGCACCTTGAAAACATAGAAGCTTATGCTAGAATTTTGTTTGTCGATTTTAGTTCAGCTTTTAATACAGTGCAAACTCATGTGCTTTTAAATAAGCTTAAACACATGAATGTCAATACTATCTTAATTAAATGGTTTTATTCTTTTTAACTGACAGGGCACAGCAAGTGAAGGTCAATGAGACACTATCAGAGATTAAATACTGTAACACAGGAGTTCCTCAGGGTTGTGTTGTTTCACCAATACTCTTCACATTGTACACAAATGATTGCAGGAATGTACACTCTAATAACCATATAATGAAATTTGCTGACGATACCGCGATCCTAAGCCTTTTGTACAAGAAAACGGACTCTTCTATGTATCAAAACGAAATAGACACATTTGTTAAATGGTGTGACACCAACCAACTAATTTTAAATATCCAAAAAACAAAGGAGATGGTCTTCGACCCGAGGCAAGTTACAGACCACAAGCCAGTGGTCATTAAAAACCAGGAAGTAACTCAGGTGTCCTCATACAAATATTTAGGTGTCCACATCGACAGTCTTCTTTGTTGGAATACACATGTTGATAACCTGTGTAACAAACTACAGCAGAGGCTATATTTTTTAAGGCGCCTAAGGTTGTGTGGTGTGAGCAGTCGTATCATGATGATCTTCTATCATGCCATCTTAGAGAGTGTCATCCGATATGGAATTACTGCATGGTTTGGCAACCTAACAGTTAAGGTGAAAAATAAGCTTGCTAACATGCACAAAATAGCCATGAAAGTTATAGGGAGGAGAGAATATGAGCCTATACAGAGCCTGTATGATCAGGCAGTTATAAAACAGGCTATGAAAATTAAATCAGACCCTCAACATCCCCTCTTTCCTGAATATGAAACCTTGCCATCGGGAAGAAGACTCCGCGTACCAAAATGCAAAAGTAATCGCTTAAAATTATCATTCGTGCCAGTCTCTATTAAGTTGCTGAACGATGTGAAATAAAACTGTGTGAGCACTTCAGCACTTTACTTGTGATCTCAGTGCAATAGGGCAATGTGCAATATATATACTAGCACCTTAGCATATGCACTTTACATAAACTTCAATACAATGGAGTAATTTGGAAATACCATACTAGCACTTAAGCACTTGCACTTTAATCCATGGAGTTGTGCTGTCAATTATGTCCTTTTTTCTTCTGTGTCTATATTTGCTTCTGTTTTTGTTGATGTGTTTTGTAATTTGTGATGTTTTGTATGATGTTTATTTCATGAAACAACTCTGCACTGCGCCCAAGCAAAATTTCCCCTCGGGGACAATAAAGTTAACTCAACTCAACTCAAATCATTAGGAATCACTGAAATAAGAGTAATAGATGGAAAATTCCATAACACTATCAATGTAAGCAAACATCATTTGGTAACTACCCCTCTTTTGAATATCTCGGTATTGTATTAAAAGGTGCCCCACGCATTATACTTATCATTATTTACAGGCCTCCAAAATATTCTCCAGCCTTTGCTGAGGACTTTACAGAACTGTTATCATCAATTTCCTCAGAGTTTGACTGTTTTGCTATTACTGGAGATTTTAACATTCACATAGATAATGATACAAATATGGCAAAAGAAATCAAAAGAGATTCCAGAGTGAAATGCTCTCAGACGGCAAGTGCAGTGAGTTTGCTTCTTTCTTCTCTGAGAAAATCAATAATATCAGAAAGGTGATCAGCTCATCATTGAGCCGCACTGGGGTCAGACAGATCAGACCACAACCGGAGAAAGTAGCTACTATGTCTGATTTTAAAGAAATTGATGGCAAAATATTGGAAGAAACCGTACAGCACCTTAAAACATCAACCTGCGCCCTTGACGCACTTCCCACATCTTTCTTCAAAAGTGTGTTAA
The DNA here is from genome assembly GCF_029890125.1 of Rhinichthys klamathensis goyatoka. Classification (NCBI taxonomy): domain Eukaryota; kingdom Metazoa; phylum Chordata; class Actinopteri; order Cypriniformes; family Leuciscidae; genus Rhinichthys; species Rhinichthys klamathensis. The sequence goes on from NW_026607365.1 coordinate 103,406, forward strand.
ACAGTTTAGAAGCAGATCTCCTAAAAGTGGTTAATGCCTCACTTCTTTCTGGTAGTTTTCCAAACTCCTTGAAAACTGCAGTTGTCAAGCCCCTCCTGAAAAAGATCAATCTGGATAAGACCATATTAAGCAACTATAGACCGATCTCAAATCTTCCTTTCATAGGCAAGATCATTGAAAAAGTTGTCTTCAATCAGCTGAACAAATTCTTAATCTCGAATGGATACTTTGACAATTTTCAATCTGGTTTCCGATCGCATCACAGCACAGAGACAGCGCTCATAAAGATAATAAACGATATTCGCTTAAATACTGATACAGGGAAATTATCAGTACTGGTACTACTCGACCTCAGTGCTGCATTTGACACTGTCGATCACAACATACTTCTTGACAGGCTGGAAAACTGGGTGCGGCTTTCTGGAACAGTCCTAAAATGGTTCAGGTCATACTTAGAAGGGAGAGGTTATTATGTGACTATAGGAGACCATGGGCCCTATCTTGCACTCGGCGCAAATGAGTTTGTACACTGACGAATGTATCATTCCATTCCTTTTCCCTCCACAGACACACGTCGGTTAACTAAGAAATACACTTGCGCTCCCCGGGGCGGTTCAGCGCAAAGAGGAGGCGTGTTCCGGCGCAAACTTTCCCTCATGCTATTTTGCTGTTCTATAAAACAAATGCGCCACTGACCAGAAAAAAAGTAGTCTAAAGTCAGTGGCGCGTTGCGCGTTGTTCATTATGCTATTTTAAGGGCGCATACTTGACCATAATCAATGTAGCATGTGCACAACGCGCATACACTTTGATTCTCTCATCTAAGCAGCAGTTTTCATTTTTGCAAATCATACATTATTACGATAGATAAGATAGATAAGATAGATAGACAATTTATTATAAAAGCATACATGTAGCTTACACATTTACCCAAATTATCATACGCCTGTTTAACAGAAGTTAATTTGGGTGGGTTTCTCCATCCCCAATGTCACTTCTCTGTGTTTTACGGCCCTGACGAGAACGTTGCTCTCCTTGGCTGTGAACCGCTCCTGGCGCGCGCCTGGCAAATCCGCCGTTATAATTGGAATCCGATTTAGAACAAGCGCGCCTGCTCTTAAAGGGACACTATGCAGCTTTTTTAGCTTAACTGAACAGCTTCAGAGTTATTGAAATGGTTATATAACTTCTTTCAGGTTGAATGGTGGGCGTCTCGACCCCCCCTGGTGCCTGTGAGCGAAAAAATCTCACTTGCAACTTCGGTGCGGCGGGCCGCGTCAGGAAGTATCGCGTGATATCAGCTCTCGCGATGTAACATATTCCTTTACGGCAACTGCACACATACACACAGGAACAAGGTATAGATGGATGGAGTTTGTCACACTATCGTCATGGCTGAGCCGGCATATAAGATGCAGAAAGCTAGGAAAGCATTGTCGGAGGAACAGAGAAAGAGGAAACGGCAGACTGACCGAGCGAGGAGTCGGACACGAGCATAGGCATAATTTGCGGGTGTGTTATGTCCCCATTGAAACTTCTCGCGGCACGGATGTAACGTTACCATTACAAACAAATAAAACATCTCCAGGTAACTCTAGTAGAGCATTCATTTCATTCGTTTGTTAAATAAGAGGCGATCTGAAATGTGTTAGTTTTGAAATCAAGTGACCAAAGTGCTCGTTGCCTCTGCGATCAGTGGTGCAGATCAGTTACAGTGTTCTGTTGTGACGCGCGCCTGAATCCGTTGCGGGGACTGAGAGACTCTCTATATTTTGTAATGGTGAAATCACAAAATCTAATGCACAAAAAACATGTCCCTGCTTGAAATACAACCACTAATAAACAATCGGTTTTGATGAGGAAAATAAACTATACTACTACTGATTAGAACCCAGAACCTCTGACACACTTGGCAAAAGTTCTGCCTCTGGACCATTAAAATTGTCGGATCTATGTATTTAATCACGTGAAAATTCTCACCACTAACAACATATATTATATCTCATTAAACGACAAATTAAACACAATGTACTATTGTATACTATGTAACAGGGCATGTCAAGCTCTGAGTGAGTGGTATTTACGACAGTAACATTAAATTCAAGTACTCCACAGTAACTCTAGGGGTCGCTGTTTGACAAAAACGGGATTTCTGCATAATGCCCCTTTAAAGGGAATGTGAGATGACGCTCTGATTGGTTTATTTCACGTAACCACACCTATGAATAATGAAGCTACTTCAGACCAACCCCTTTTAGATTTGCGCCAGGCGCAAGAGGCATTTATCCCGCCGGGAAAATAGCAACAGCGCCGGGATCCGCCCACAAAGTTACTTGCGCTTTGCGCTTTGACACTTGCGTTTCAGATCGTTAAAATAGGGCCCCATAAGTCTGAGTGGACATCCATGACATGCGGAGTCCCTCAAGGCTCAATTCTTGCAACACTCCTGTTCAACCTGTATATGCTCCCAATGAGCCAAATAATGAGAAAGAACCAAATTTCTTACCACAGCTATGCAGACGACACACAGCTCTACTTAGCCCTATCGCCTAACAACTACAGCCCCATTGACTCCCTGTGCCAATGCATTGATGAAGTAAACAGTTGGATGTGCCAAAACTTTCTTCAGTTAAACAAAGACAAAACTGAAGTCATTGCGTTTGGAAACAAAGATGAAGTTCTCAAGGTGAATGCATACCTTCACTCTAGGGGTCTAACAACTAAAAATCAAGTCAGGAATCTTGGTGTATCTCTAGAGTCAGACCTTAGTTTCAGTAGTCATGTCAAAGCAATAACTAAATCAGCATTCTATCATCTGAAAAATATTTCAAGAATTAGATGCTTTGTTTCAAGTCAAGACTTAGAGAAACTTGTGCATGCTTTTATCACCAGCAGGGTGGATTATTGTAATGGACTCCTCACTGGTCTTCCTAAAAAAGACCATAAGACAGTTGCAGCTCATACAGAACGCTGCTGCCAGGATTCTGAGCAGGACCAGAAAATATGAACACATCACACCAGTCCTCAGGTCTTTACACTGGCTCCCAGTTACATTTAGGATTGGTTTTAAAGTATTATTACTGGTATATAAATCATTTAATGGCCTAGGACACAAATACATTGCAGATATGCTCACTGAATATAAACCTAACAGATCACTCAGATCATAAGGATCACATCAGCTAGAAATACCAAGGGTTCACTCAAAGCATGGCGAGTCTGCTTTTAGCTATTATGCCAGCCGCAGCTGGAACCAGCTTCCAGAGGAGATCAGATGTGCTCCTACAGTAGTCACATTCAAATCCAGACTCAAAACACATCTGTTTAGCTATGCATTTACTGAATGAGCACTGTGCCACTGTTCGTCTGACTCTGTGAGGGTTTTGTAAGGACGAACCCAATTGCAGACAGTTTGCGAAAACACACAAGGTTTATTTGACAAAAAAGGGAAAACAAAACCCACGATGGGGTAAAACAAGACTGAAGGGCAAAAACAAAGACTAACAACACTAGACTAAGACTTGACAGGTAACTAGACAAATAACTAAAAACAGCAACAAGATCAGGATTGTACAAGACAGAGTTCTTCACTAGGTACTCACAAGAGGGTCAAGACACAGGTATAGTATCACAGGATACACACACTGAGAATCACAATGAACCGACACAAGACAGCAAACACAAGGGGATTAGGTAACGCTTTAGATTACAGCCCGGAAAGTACTGCGTAATTAAAGCGATTTTACAGCGTAACCTTTGATAATTATAGTGTACCTATAACGTACTTACAATATAAGTATAAGGGAACAATATTTTATATTTGGGGAATAAAGGGGTAACAACCAGGAGAATTACAAAATTATTTATACTGTAAGTATTATAGAACTAAGGGGTACTATTATGATATAACAATCTTACATTTGGGAGCAATTTAGCAAGAACATACTTGCAAAGGGGTACCTTTTTGAAATAATGGTGAACCAGTACATACTGTATGGGCTTTTTAAAAATCACAGGGTACATATCTATGCATTTATGAAGTAATCTTTTTAACAAAAGTGCACTGAAAACAAAAACTATTGCAACTTTTGCTTAAATATTGGGGAAAGATACTCTTGTTTCATGTAGTGGTGCTTGTTACCCCCTTGTTCAATGTAGTTACAGGGTAAGAGTGACATTGCGGGCTGTAAATTAAAGTGGTTCTTGTTACCCTCTTGTTCCATGTAGTTACAGGGTAAGTGTGACATTGCGGGCTGTAAATTAAAGTGGTGCTTGTTACCCTCTTGTTCCATGTAGTTACAGGGTAAGTAAAATAAAAATGCATACACACAATCTTATATCACTGACTCGGAAACCTTTATTTATTATACAAACACCCCTTACCCTGTAACCACATGAAACCAGATATATTTCCCATATTTAAAATATTTTGCAATAGTCTTAGCTTTTCTTGCCTTGATAAACATCTGCACTATAAAAAAAATAGATATGCATAGATATGCATATCATTTTTAAAAAGCCTATACAGTATGTATTTGTACACAATTATTACAAAAAGGTACGCAGTGTATGTTCTTGCTAAATTGCTCCCAAATGTAAGATTGTTGTATAACATAATAGTAGAATAAGTACCCCTTAGTTCTATAATTCTTACAGTATAAATATTTTTTTTAATTCTCCTGGTTGTTACCCCTTTATTCCCCAAACTTTACATATTGTTCCCTTATACTTACATGCAAGTACTTTATAGGTATACTATAATTACAGAAAGTTACACTGTAAATTCCTCTTAATTACACAGTACTTTCCGGGCTGTAATCTAAAGCGTTACCGGGGATTAAATAGAGAGACTAATGATAACAACAGGTGACACAGGTAAAGCAATAATGACAAAACGAGGATAACAAGGGGGCGGGGCCAGAGGACGAGAAAACACAAGCACATGGCCCAAACGAAAGGCCACGTGCTTGCACACAAAACATGGTTCTGTCATGATCCTGCCTCAAGAATTAAAGAACAACAAGAACTAGATGGCAGAATCATGACAGAACGCCTCCCTTAAGGAGCGGCTTCCAGACGCTCCTCAAGGGAACGTCAAACACGGGACATGACAGACTGTGACAGACACAAACCAACAAAACATGACAAATAACAACAACAGCATACAATACATAACAGGGTTGGGGTGCATCAATAAAAATAACAAACAAGGGAGGGGTGGTGGAGGGACAACAGAGTCCATAGCGGGTGATCCAGGGTGGACAAGTGGGGTAGGAGACTTGGGTTTACGAGGAGCGGACTGAGGGCGAGGAATCCGGGCATGTTTGGACAGAGAGACACGTGGGGAAACCAGACTGGAACGGGGTGACACGTGGAGAAGCGTTGGGGAAACTGGACTGGAACGGGGCATATGGCGGTACAGGACAAAAAACAGAGGGAGAAGTAGGCGACTGGGGAACGGAGGTGGGCAACACTGTGGCTGGCTGTGGTACAGGAAAGGGGTCAGGGTTCTCAGTAACTGAGCCAGTAACAGTGCGGACTAGACCGGACTCAGAAGTGGTGCTCCCCATATCCGAGTCTGAGTCAGTGACGTCCGCAGCAGACTCTGGAACCGAGCTGACGGAAACAGATCCAGGAACGATGCTGTCAGAAACAGGCTCGGGGACCGCGCTGGCAGAGACTGGGTCGGAGGCAGCGCTGGCTGAAGCAGCGCCCTCAGCAGCAGGTTCAGGGACCGTCGCGGGCTCAAGGAAAGGAAGAGATGGGGAACGGGAAGGCCCCTTCTTTCTCCTGGGGCGGGAAGCAGAGGCCATGAGTGGATTTGTGCTCGGTTGGGGAACCACTGCAGGATCCGTGACAGGCAGAAGAGGAGCGGTTTTCTCAGGCTGGGTTGACTCTGTAGCTGATGCCTCTGACGGGGACTCCCATGAGGTCCGCCTCCCTCGTTTTTCCCAAAGGCGGTGGATGGAGTCTTAGGAGTCGTGGAAGAGTCAACCGGGCTCCCAAACGTCGCGACGCCTATCCAGCGACCCTCAGGGATAACCGGCAACCGAGCAGAAGGTGAAGACCTCGTGGAGGAGACCTGCAGCTCCTCCCGACACAAACAGTCCACCACCTCCTGAAACGGACAACGGATCAGCCCCTCTCGTTCCGACAAAGGAGGAGGGCCATTGAGACCCGCGATGTAGTACGAGTTGAGGAGGATGTCTGGCAGGAACCTCCTCCTGTCTTCCACGGCCTGGGTGTACTCACCCAGAGATCTCTCTCCCTGGGGAGAAAACGGTGCCTTGCCGCTCCTCATGTCGCAGGCAGTCGTCAGCCACCACTGCTCAAGGGAATCAGGTTGTCGCTTGGCAGGGAAAGACGAACTGTCTGCTGGGTTCCTTTCGGGTCGGTTCATTCTGTGAGGGTTTTGTAACGACGAACCCAATTGCAGACAGTTTGTGAAAACACACAAGGTTTATTTGACAAAAAAAAGGGAAAACAAAACCCACGATGGGGTAAAACAAGACTGAAGGGCAAAAACAAAGACTAACAACACTAGACTAAGACTTGACAGGTAACTAGACAAATAACTAATAACAGCAACAAGATCAGGATTGTACAAGACAGAGTTCTTCACTAGGTACTCACGAGAGGGTCAACACACAGGTATAGTATCACAGGATACACACACTGAGAATCACAATGAACCAGCACAAGACAGCAAACACAAGGGGATTAAATAGAGAGACTAATGATAACAACAGGTGACACAGGTAAAGCAATAATGACAAAACGAGGATAACAAGGGGGCGGGGCCAGAGGACGAGACAACACAAGCACATGGCCCAAACGAAAGGCCACGTGCTTGCACACAAAACATGGTTCTGTCATGATCCTGCCTCAAGAATTAAAGAACAACAAGAACTAGATGGCAGAATCATGACAGTCTGTTTGTACTGTATTATATATATATATATATTTTTAATTATTCTTATTTCTTTTGATTTTTTTAATTCCTTCTATGTAAAGCACTTTGAATTACCATTGTGTATGAAATGTGCTATATAAATAAACTTGCCTTGCCTTGCCTTACTTATGAAGGGGTGGGCGTGGTTGTGTGCCCTGTGTTTTTGTTTGCTTGCTGTCTCTCTTTCTCGCTCTCAGGCCTAATCAGCACATGTAACTCCTTTGTGAGTGTGCCTGAGACAGAGGCTGCGTTTACACTTGGCATTAACATGCAACCTGTATCGGATGTTGTCCACATACACAACTAAAAGACTAAAAAGTGTAAACGCAATTCTGATCGGAATTTTATCAGCCTGTCCAGGTTCGGAGGGAGTCGAGGACGCATTGTGATCGGATCTCAGTGTAATGTAAACGCAATCCAGCCATTGTGTCTGCATTCACAGGTAGACGTCATAAAAATCCCTGCCCAGTCACCCCCCGTGGCTGTCAGAAAATAATGGTCAGACGCAGTTTAGACAAGAAATTAAACCTAAAAATAAACGTCAATCTTTAAAACAGTTTTTTTTAGACTTACATGATACTATGTGTGTCATTTTTTGTGTCAGCTCTTTCTGCCGTGTTCAAAACTGCGGAGAAGTGGAAAGTAAGGGAAATTAAGGAACGCCTCGATGATTTTCAGACACAACTGAAGATTCAGCAGCAACAAGCCAGATCGAAACGTTCAGGTGCTGAGAAATACATATGCTTTTGCAAACGTGCAGGCTGCTGCAATTGATGAATCAACTTCGGTGGGGGCTTCAGTGAGACACCAAACCCAAAAGGAAGTTGTGAGCAATGTTGACAAATTGTCTGATAATATCAGCCTGCAGAATCTCATAGTTCAACTCGATCGTGTGTTAAAGAAGAACCATTAAAGGGATACTTCAGGATTTAGCATTAAGCTTTGTATTAGTAGAAAACCTGTAGTATTTTCGAATTACCGTGCTTTCCACCCTCATATCCCCCTGAGACGAGAGATTTATGTATTTTTTGTCTGGAAAAAATCCTCAGATGACGCAAAAATCGTCATTTTGCGTCATCAGAGGATTTTTTGGCCAGAGGCTAAAGACTACAGCCAGTAGTAGGGGCTGTCCCGCATGTTCTCAGTCTGCCCATAGAGGGTCGGATCTCACTCACAGAATGTACACTTAGGGCCCTATCTTGCACCCGGCGCAAATGACTTTGTACACTGACGCATGTATCATTCCTATTTTGCAGCCGCGCAAAGCAGGCTTTTCCCTCCACAGACGCACGTCGGTAAACTAGGAAATGAACTTGCGCTCCCTGGGCGGGTCGGCGCAAAAAGGAGGCGTGTTTCGGCGCAAACATTCCCTAGTGCTATTTTGCAGTTCCAGAAAACAATTCCGCCACTGACCAGAAAAAAACCTAGTCTAAAGTCAGTGGCACGTTGCGCGTTGTTCATAATGCTATTTTAAGCGCGCATGCTTGGCCATAATGTAGCGGGTGCACAACGCGCATACACTTTGATTCTCTCATCAATACAGATGCAGCAGTTTTTATTTTTGCAAATCATACATTATAACAAGGAAAAATATTAACACATGAGAGAAATCATTGTGGTGTCCATGAAGATATAAAAATTGTAGTTTTTTTCCTCCCACACCTGTTTAACCGACGCTGATTTGGGTGGGTTTCTCCCATCCCCATACAACGTCACTTCTCTGTCTTTCACTGCCCTGACAAGAACATCGGTCTCCTCGGCTGTGAACCGCTCCTGGCGCGCGCCTGGTAAATCCGCCATTATAATAGCAATCCGACATGCAACATGCGCACCTGCTCTTAAAGGGTATGTTGGATGACGCTCTGATTGGTTTATTTCACGTTACGCCCAAACCACACCTATGAATAATTAAGCTATTTCAGACCAACCCCTTTTAAACTTGCGTCGGGCGCAAGAGTCATTTATCCCGCCGGTAAAATAGCAACAGCGCCCAAGACCCGCCCACAAAGTTACTTGCGCTTCGCGCTTGATACTTGCGTTTCAGATAGGGCCCATAGTGTCAGCCTTCATTTTTTGGAAGCTAAGCTAGCAGGCTCTTGTTCTGTGGAGAAAGCTGAGTAGTAGGGGTTACCATCCTCTTTTTCCCGGACATGTCTGGCCGTCGATGTCCGGGATTCAGCTTTTGCTTTCTGCAGTCGCCATTCATTGTTTACATGCACAACTTTTGTTTCAATCTAACTGAATTCATTCCGATTGGTGAATCTGAATGTAGTGTTTACATGAACGCTAAACAAGTGATCGGTTGATGTGCGTTTTAACATTACTAAGAAAATTCCCGCTCCTACGAGACCGGTGCATCTCACAGGTGTCGCTCATCGGTAATCACGCCACCGGCCTCGCGCCGTTCTCCCGCGGCCCTAGTCTCGTCCTGCTTGCCACAGTAAACATGATGAATGGCGACTGTAGAACGCAAAAGCCGAATCCCGGACATTTTGGGTGATCTCGAAACACATTTTCGGGCAGACTCATCACGGAGACTCACTAGTAGCCTAGACTTGTTGTTTAACTATTGCGCTCTGTTACCGGTAGGCGTGGCCTCCTAGGGCAGCGAAGCAAATGCATTCTGGGAGTGCATTTCATCCATATAAGCCAAAAATACATTTTCTGGCTTTTCTCAGTCTAGAAAGCTCCAAATTCAAAAATAATTTCACATTTCTTCTTCTTAAATGACCCATTTTAAATACACATTCATCTTTCCAGAGGTAAAGTATCCCTTTAAGCAGCAGTCAAGACACCACAGTACACGTCCAGCGGATTCCAGTCTTTCCGAAAGCCATGCAAAGTTTGCAAAGCGAATGACCCCTCTACTATCATGCATTGCAGGCGAGGTGGATTGTGTTTGTCTTGTTTTAAAGCAGGATATTGGAAGAGGCAGTGTCGTAAGGCAGGATCTGGGGCCAGTGGTCCTGCTATGCATTTGTTGTGAACTATTTTCTTCTAAAGTGTAGAAAAGTCAGAAGCGCAGACCAGGAGACGTTGAGGTATCTTTCAAGCAGAAGTTCTTTATTGCGTCGCTGTAGCATCTCAATCTCGTCTGACTTCTTGAGTCAAACATTGTAGTATATATACATTATGAGAGGGAAGGATTACATAGGGGTGGAGTCGCTCTGAAACAAAACATGCAAATGTAGTACAGAAGTCAGCTCGTTACCAGAAATTCCCCAGCCCTGATCTCATCAGCATAGCAGTTATTCAGGGGCTTGAGATGCTAATCCAATCAGCCTGACTAGATTGCTCAGACCTTAAATTATCATAGAGACAAAGGGTGGGAGTCTTAGTAATCTGACTCATTTAACTTACAATAGAGAGAAACAGGTCTGGCGGCTGTATAGAGAGAAACAGAACAGGACAGGAATCTCGTGCTCAACAGCTGAATGCTAAATTCAATCTACAGGAACCTAAATTAAACGTTTAAATAAATTTGTAATCCTACATTTCCCCCTTTGAGAGTTCTAAATAACTCTCACAAAATGCAAATTTAGATACTTAAAAGTTATCTTGTAACTTGTGATCGTTACAGGCACATAACTCATGATCTGTGTTTGCTTTTCTGCATGCTGACACAGAAAAACAAACATGCAATTTAGGGTCCGTGAAGTTCTTACGGATAATAGTCTTTTCTGGTTGGAACTTTGATTTTCTCTTGAGAGGCGTGATTCATTTGTTGAATGAAAAACTTGATACTGTGGACGAATAGATAATATGCCAGCAGAACAACCAACAACATAATTGCTATTTCCTTTATCCACCGCCAGGGTTTACCAATCAAGTTTCCGAACCATGAAGAATTATCTTCAGTCATCTCATGTAATTTAGTTGAAAGATCAAGAGTGTCTTGTTGGACCACCATGTTTGTGCACGAGTCCTGGAATGCAGCCATCTTCAGGTGTGACATGCAAACATTCTTTCCAGCAAACAAGGTGTTTTTTGACATATTCATCAGCTAAGAATATGTTGTTTCTGGAGTCCAGACTTTGTGCGATGTCCATGTGTATTTTCTTTTCTGTTTCTTTTGTGATAGTTGGCTTGGAAATGGGTCTAGTTGTTTTCTGGAAGTGGTGTCTTTATACGCAGGTGAGGAGGTCGGTGCGTATGGGTCTCGGGACAGCCATCAAGTGGTACCTGCACAGAGGAAGAAAGAAAACAAAAGGCAGGAGAGCAGTATTTGTTCAAACCCTAGGGTTGTAAACTTTTCCGAGTCTCCTATCGTTGTTCCTTCTTTCCCTATTTCTTAATTCGTTTGACACCTAAATAGAAATATTGAGGTGAGGATGGACTAATGGATGGGGAAGGCCTATGAGGGAGTCTTCACCCCATGGTTGTCCCCCGAAGCCTGTTGCAATTGGTTCTTCCCCGGGGCTCCTCAATGTTCCGTGTCCTATCCTATCCCTGTAGATGGGGGAACAACTTTTACAGTGTGACACATGAGTCCAGGTTTTGCTTCCCTGACACAATACTGCCGCTACTTTAATTTACATCACTTGATGGGGTCCGTGCCATTTAGGCTCTAATGGCTTGCAATATTCTAGACCAGGGGTTCCCAATCCTGCTCCTGCCGATCGACTGTCCTGCACAGTTCATCTCCAACCCTAATCAAACACACCTGAAGCAACCAATTAAGGTCTTCAGGATCACTTGAAAATTACAGTTAGGTGTGTTTGATTAGGGTTGGAGATGAACTGTGCAGGACAGTCGATCCGCAGGAGCAGGATTGGGCACCCCTGTTCTAGACACTTCCTTGACTACCTGTCCGGTGACGTGTGTACCTTGATCTGCGTAACACAATCGTGAGTCATTTCTCCTTCATCCTCTAACACAACTTCAGTCATTGTAGACATCATACATGAGAATGGGTGAGGGTACTGTGAGGGTAGTTAACCAATTTCCCCAACGAGAGGAGGTTACAAAAGTGACTTTTGCTTGATTCATTATTGCGGTCACTACATGAGGGCATTTTTGTTTGAGCTGAGCAACATGTTAACTTCTCTAAAGTTCTTTTTGCTTTTCCTATACTCTTTTCTCCAGTGTCCATGCTTACCACAGTAATAACAACTGCCCTCTCTCTTAGGACATTTACGTTTCTGTTGGTTCTCTTTGTTGACCTTAAAGGATGCTGCTGCAATGTTTACGCTTGCCTTAACATCGGAGTCTCTTTCCCATGTAGCTAACCTGACTAGGTTACTTTGCAGGGTTCTAGTGGACCATGTGACATCTAAGAAAGGCAATGCTTTTCTATGCTCTGACAAAAGGCCATCAAACCATGTGCGAACTAGTGGACCATTATCATCTAGCACCTTCTCTGAAGTGTCAGCAATCCCGCTGTAAGCTGCAGCGGTCTGGCAAAATCTTTCTGTGTACTCACATACATTTTCACCCTTCTTCTGTACCAAACTAGTGATCTTTGACCAGTCCACTTTCGGTCCAACAATGTTCGTTAACACTCTAAGAACTCCCTCTCTCTAGTCATCTTTTCTGGCATTTTTAAAACTCAGAATTGTTTACAGCATTTTCAAAATCATTGAATTCTGACTCAGTCAAGATCTGTGATATTAGCTGGGTGACTTCAGCTAGAGACATATCGTAGAGCCGCATCTTTTTGGACAATTCTCTCCTAAACTCAGAAAAAATTATTTGCACTGATGGCAAACTTTCAGCAATTCTCTCTATATCTTTAGGACCTAAAGATAATTTGACTGCTTGTAGCTGCAGTATGGGGGTTGCTGATAGAACTGGATCAACCCCTTTTCCCCTAATCTGAGTCTTTTGTCTTGCTCCACACACTTCAACTGCATTTACATATTTCATCAATACAGCACTGACATTGTCCTCTATTCTATCAAAAGACTGTAAATCAGGATAGCTTTCATCTGACTGCTGGTTTTCTGAGTCACATTTGGAAGAGGCTTTGTTATGGCCCACCTTTGTCTTGAAACATGACACTTGAGTCTGCAATTGTTTGTTCTGTTCTTTTAACTTAACAATACACTGAGCTTAACAGTCAATCAAACCAAGATCAGAGCCCTGGATTGATGATCATATTCGCTCGTTGAAGCAGAGCTGTAGCTGTATATTAAGAGATTCTTTATCCAAATTTCAGAAGGCAGTGAAAGGAGCGAAAACTAGGTATTTCACGGAACTTATTAATAGTAATTATCTTAGACCCAAAACTCTTTTCACTGTTTTCAACACTGTTGTAAATCCACCTGTCTCTGAGTTTCCGGTTGTCTCACAATCAGTGTGTAACGATTTTCTTAAATTTTTTATAAATAAGATTAATGATATCAGATTGGGGATATCTCCCCCTGCTTTTGATCCATCCATTCACTCTGTTTGTATTGCAGAGTTCAGTCGGTTTGAACCTATTTCTTTTATACAACTTCAAGAAATAGTGTGCCAGTTAAAGCCATCAGGCTCTTCCATTGATGCTATGCCTCCATATTTCCTTAAACAAGTTTTTGATGTAGTAGGTCCCTACTTTGTGACTATGATAAACCGATGTATTGAAACTAGTTCGGTACCAGACGTGTTAAAACATGCCATAGTTCACCCTTTGCTTTAAAGACCGAATCTGAACCCTACTGTTTTAGATAATTATAGGCCCATTTCGAATTTGTCTTTTGTTACAAAGATCCTAGAGAAAATAGTTCTTAAGCAATTGCAGAGTTTCTTAGATGAAAATAATATATTTGAGATCTTTCAATCAGGTTTTAGAAAACATCACTCAACAGAGACTGCACTTTTGAAGGTTTTAAATGATATTTTACTAACTGGCGACTCTGGGGACTATGCTGTGCTTATGCTCCTGGACTTGAGCGCTGCGTTCGACACAGTGGACCATGCTGTCCTTCTTGCTCGCTTGGAGCACTGTGTTGGCATAAAAGGAAGTGCTCTTTAATGGTTTAAATCATACCTTTGTAATCGAAGTTTTAAAGTTAATATGGGTGAACATTCATCTGAGGCAGCTCATCTATCATGTGGTGTCCCTCAGGGATCCATCTTAGCACCTATTCTTTTTACATTACATATGCTCCCATTGGGTTCTATTTTTAGGAAGCATGGTCTGTTGTTTCACTACTATGCAGATGATACTCAAATCTATTTGCCATTAAAACAGAGTTCAAATGGTTTGGAGGCACTTATGACCTGTTTGTCTGATGTTAAGGCCTGGTTGTCTTTAAACTTTCTTAATTTTAATGAAAGTAAAACTGAAATAATAGTTTTTAGTCCTTCAGATTCTCCTAGTATACCAAAAATATACTTGGGTGAGTTATCCCCGTTTGTTAAGCCTTGGGTCAAAAATCTTGGGGTTGTCTTCGATGATGGGCTGAAATTTGACAAACACATAAATACAGTGGTCAAATCATGCTTTTTTCAGCTTCTACTAGTAAATGAAAACCAATTCTGTCAAGAAATAATTTCGGAAAATTAATTCATGCTTTTATTACTTCGAGATTGGATTACTGTAACTCACTTTATCTTGGGATCAGCCAGCCAGCTTTATCCCGGTTGCAGATAGTACAAAATGCGGCCACTAGACTTTTAACCAGTACCAAAAAACGGGACCATATTACGCCAGTAATTGAGCGTCAGCGTCAGTTCTGGCAGGCCAGGTAGTCAAGCAGCTGCTTATGCTATTTGCTATCAACACTGTCCCGTCAGCTGATCTGCTCCAGCTGAGCTGCATTAGCTGGTTAACTCCCCTCGCTGCTCAATGGCCAAAGCTCAAACAAGGCGCCCTATTTAAAGCTCATTCATCTTGCTCATACATGCTTGCTGCTCGCTTCTGCTGGCTCGCTGCTCGCTTCTGCTGCCCGCCACCTCCCCAGCTCCTCCTTATGCATAACGTGGCATTTGCTATGTCATGTTGCCTGCTCTGTTCACAAGGGGATATTTTAGCTCTCACAGTCTAAAACTGTGTGAGCGTTCCCTAATGCTGCTGCTGCTGTCCTCTGACTCTCTGCTATTTCATGGTGCTCATGAAAGGTCAGAGGACTCCCTGAACAGAGCCATACCGCCAAATTTCAATTCAGGAACATCAACCTGTTTGCAATCTATTCAAATAATTCTTAATTATTTTGTCTGTGTGTTCTTGACTTAATGGACCTGACAGAATTACGTTCTTTGCACTGGCTGCCTGTGTGTTGTCGGGTGAATTTTAAAATACTTCTTTTGGTATTTAAATCATTAAACGGTCTGGCCCCTTCCTACCTATCGGACTTATTAACTGAATATCGTCCAGTTCTATCCCTCCGGTCGTCCAACCAGAGACTGTTATGCGTTCCGAAGTCAAAGCTGAAATGCAGGGGTGACCGGGCCTTTTCAGTAGCTGCCCCCAGGCTGTGGAATGCTCTGCCTCTCTGTATTCGCTCTGCATCTTCACTGTCTGTTTTTAAATCTATGCGAAATTTCTATCAGATCTATTGGTCAACTTCGATAAAGCACTAATTTTTGGAGATTTTAACATACACGTAGATAATTCAAATGATGCGTTAGGGGCTGCGTTCACAGATTTATTAAACTCCTTCGGGGTCAAGCAAAACGTCACTGGACCAACTCATAGTCTTAATCATACACTCGATTTAATTATATCATATGGAACCGATCCAACCGATATAGATATCATTCCACAAAGTGATGATGTCACGGACCATTACATGGTAACTTGCATATTACGTACTGCTGTAATATGTCATGCTGCGCCACGTTATAGACCAGGTAGAACAATTCTTCCATCCACCATCGATCATTTCTCAAATAGCTTATCTGATCTGACTCAGCTGCTGCCTGAACTCAAACAAACAGATGAACTAGAAGAATTAACTAGCACTATGAACTCCATTCTCTCTAGAACATTGGATATTGTTGCACCCATTAGATTAAAAAAGGTCAGAGAAAAAAGTATCGCACCATGGTAATACTACGTATGTTTTAAAGAGAGAAACCCGTAATTTAGAGCGTAAATGGAAAAAAAAAAACTAATTTAGAGGTCTTTAGAATCGCGTGGAAAGACAGTATGTCACGTCATAAAAAGGCCTTTAAAACGGCCAGGGCTGAGCACCTCAGCAAACTAATAGAAAACAACCGAAATAATCCAAGGTTTTTATTTAATACCATGGCTAGACTAACAAATAAACAGACGTCGTCTGAACAAAATACCTCGTTACAGTTTAGTAGTAATGATTTCATGTACTTCTTCACCGAGAAAATTGAAAGCATCAGAATCACAATCGTAAACGCTCAATCTTTGCTCGCGCCTTATAATTCAGCTGCAATTATCACCCCGCAAGAACAATTACAATGCTTTACAACCATAGAACAAAAAGAGTTAAATAAACTTATCACTTCATCTAAAACAACAACATGTTTATTAGATCCTATACCATCTAAACTATTGAAAGAAGTGTTACCTATAGTGGAAGAGCCTCTTCTCAATATTATTAACTCATCTTTATCTTTAGGTCATGTTCCAAGAACGTTCAAGCTGGCAGTTATAAAACCTCTTATTAAGAAACCACAATTAGATCCAAATAACCTACCAAATTACAGACCCATCTCAAATCTTCCATTTATGTCAAAAATATTAGAAAAAGTTGTGTCCGCTCAACTCGGCTCTTTCTTGCAAGAAAACGACATCTATGAAAAGTTTCAGTCTGGATTCAGGCCACATCATAGCACTGAAACTGCGCTTGTTAGAATCACAAATGATTTACTTTTAGCTTCGGACCAAGGCTGTATCTCAGTACTAGTTTTACTTGATCTTAGTGCTGCGTTCGATACTATAGATCACACAATACTCTTAGATCGACTACAAAATTACACTGGTGTTCAAGGACAAGCATTAAGCTGGTTCAGGTCATATTTATCTGACCGCTACCATTTCGTCTACTTAAATGGAGAAAAATCGATCATAACTTCGGCAAACTATGGAGTGCCGCAGGGATCTGTGTTAGGCCCTTTATTATTCTCAATATATATGCTGCCACTTGGTAATATTCTAAGATAACATGGAATAAGTTTCCATTGTTAATAATAATAATAATAATTCATTACATTTATATAGCGCTTTTCTAGGCACTCAAAGCGCTTCACATGGAAGGGGGAATCTCCTCAACCACCACCAATGTGCAGCATCCACTTGGATGATGCGACGGCAGCCATAGTGCGCCAGAACGCTCACCACACACCAGCTTACTGGTGGAGAGGAGACAGAGTGATGAAGCCAATCAGTGTATATATATATGGGGATGATTAGGAGGCCATGATGGACAGAGGCCACTGGGCAAATTTGGCCAGGATGCCGGGGTTACACCCCTACTCTTTCGAAAGACATCCTGGGATTTTTAATGACCACAGAGAGTCAGGACCTCGGTTTAACGTCTCATCCGAAGAACGGTGCTCTTTGATAGTATAGTGTCCCCGTCACTATACTGGGGCGTTAGGACCCACACAGACCACAGGGTGAGCACCCCCTGCTGGCCTCACTAACACCTCTTCCAGCAGCAACCTGGGTTTCTCAGAAGGTCTCCCATCCAGGTACTAACCAGGCTCAGCCCTGCTTAGCTTCAGTGGGCAACCAGTCTTGGGCTACAGGGTGATATGGCTGCTTGTTATGCCGATGACACTCAAATATATATTTCATCACGGCCAGATGAATACGCTAAATTATCCAAATTGACAGATTGTGTTAAAGATATAAAAGATTGGATGACGCGTAATTTTCTTTTATTAAATCCAGACAAGACAGAGGTAATACTTATCGGTTCTAAAAACCGTCCACAAAACCTTTCACAGCACGACTTTAACATAGTAGGATGCCCTGTTACTTTATCCGCTACAGTAAAAGACCTGGGTGTTACATTAGACTGCAACCTGTCTTTTGAAAAGCATATTTCATATGTTACAAAAACAGCCTTTTTCCACCTTAGAAACATTGCTAAGCTACGTAATATGCTATCAGTCTCTGATGCAGAAAAGTTAGTTCATGCATTCATGACCTCGAGACTAGATTACTGTAATGCTTTATTAGCTGGTTGTCCTGCATCTTCAATAAACAAGCTACAGTTCGTCCAAAATGCAGCTGCTAGAGTTCTTACTAGATCAAGAAAATATAATCATATAACACCGATTCTATCATCACTTCATTGGTTACCTATAAAGTTCTGTATTAATTACAAGGTATTGCTTTTGACTTATAAAGCTCTAAATGGTTTAGCTCCAGTCTATTTAACGGATCTTCTATCGACCTATAATCCATCGCGCTCTTTAAGATCACTAAATTCGAGGCTTCTGGTCATTCCTAGGATATCCAGATCCACCAAAGGAGGGAGAGCATTTTCACATTTAGCTCCGAAGCTCTGGAATAGCCTTCCTGATATTCTTCGTTGCTCAGACTCGCTCTCCCAGTTTAAAACTAGACTAAAGACGCATCTATTTAGCCAGGCATTCATGTACATTTTTTATCTCACAGTTACTGTAAATTCGGCCTCTAATTCATAAACGCCAGAGGAGAACTGGCCCCGACTGAGCCTGGGTTCTCCCAAGGTTTTTTTTTCTCCATTGGGTCATCTGATGGAGTTTTAGGACACCATCGGGTCACTTGATGGAGTTTTTCGGTTCCTTGCCACTGTTGTCTTTGGCTTGCTCAGTTGGGGATATTTAAATTAAATGACCCATCATACCACCGATCAGCTCTACCAAACTTGGATGTCTTTTTCCAGTAATAAACAAACACTGTTAAGTTGTTTTGATTGATACTGTGAAGCAGCTTTGATACAATCTGTATTGTGAAAAGCGCTATATAAATATATTTGACTTGACTTGACTTGACTAAAAACTCATTTGTTTAATTTGGCATACAGTATAATCAATGAGGAAGTTGTATTGTATTGTGTTTTTATTGTTTTTAACTATATTGTTCTTGCCTTGTTCTGTTACCTGTCAGGGTTGTGTGCAGGTAGCTGAAGACGAGGACAAGAGGAATTCCAAAAATAGCTGATTTATTTACAAAATAAACTTCTATAAACATACTTAGAAAAACTAAGAGGACTAAAGCAAAAATCACAAAGACAGGGGGAAACAAGATTACAAAACTGAACTAAACACACTGAAAACGTGACAGAACCTCCCCCTCCCGAAGGCGCGTCCTGGCGCCGTATAACATCCAAAGGGGTGGGAGGGTGGGCGCCCTGGAGGCTGACAAGGGCATGGTGGTGCAGGGACGGGAAGCCTCCAGGGCGGAGCTGACAGCTCGGGTAACCGGGGTGGAACGGGCTGTGGGCGTGGCCATGGAGGAGCAGGCTGTGGGCGTGGCCCTGGCGGAGCTGGCTGTGGGCGTGGCCACGGCGTAACTGTCGGACCCTCGGGCTTCCAGGGCGGAGCTGTCGGACCCTCGGGCGTCCAGGGCGGAGCTGTCGGACCCTCGGGCGGCCATGGCGGTGAGGACCCTTCGGGCGGCCACGGTGGCGAAGACCCTTCAGGTGGCCACGGTGGCGAAGACCCTTCAGGTGGCCACGGTGGCGAATGCCTAGCAGGAGTTCCAGGGATCCCCAACTGAGCCGGAGAGACCCCAAGCCGAGGCGACACCACAGGTCTGGAGGGCCAAGGCGGATCTGCAGGCTCATGGGGCCGAGGTGGAAAAGGGGCTATGGAAGCCCGTGGCGTAACCAGTGCGAGGGAGGACGACTGAGGAGCAGGAGGGAAGATGGAGCCCGGTGGAGCAGAAGGGATGCAGGGCAGAGGCGCAGCCGGCAGCACAGAGTCCCGAGGTGGAACCAGGGTGACAGCTGACCAATGCGAGGAAGGAAGGAGGAGTGAGCCTGGTGGAGCTATAGGGCTGACAAGACCCGGCGGAGGTGAGGGCACAATGAGCCGAAGAGAAGCTGCAGGGTCGGAAGACCAAGGTGGAGTCAGAGGTTCAGGGGATTGAGGCGAGGACAGGGGATCCACTGACCAGGGCGATGCTGAGGCCTGGAGTCCCGGAGGCGGCTCCACAGCAACACTGGCGGGTAGCTGTGGATGGGCAGCAGGGTCAACAGGGCTCAGTAGAAGCAAAACAGTAGAGCATGAAGACACCAACAGCGGAGGTGGGAAAGGGAGGCTGGGTGGGATCAGCGATGAAGGCCTTGAGCTGGGCAGGACCAGCGGCAATGAGGGCTTGGAGCTGGGCTCTATGCTGGACGGGACCAGCTGTGAAGGCTCTTGCCTGGACAGGACCAGTGGCAAAGAGGGCTTTGGACTGGACGAATGGGCCATGATCGTTGTGTGTGTAGCCCACACACACAAGATCGCCGTAATCAGCACTGTATCTTCCAGAGCTGGCTGGACGGTCTCGGGCTGGACGGTCTCTGGCTGGACATGGCTGACGTGAAGCTCTGGCTGGACGTGGCTGGCGTGAAGCTCTGGCTGGACGTGGCTGGCGTGAAGCTCTGGCTGGACGGTCTCTGGCGCAGGATCAGCGGGCTCTGGCGCAGGATCAGCGGGCTCTGGCGCAGGATCAGCGGGCTCTGGCACAGGATCAGCGGGCTCTGGATCGGCTTGGCTGAACGGAACCAGCGGTGAAGAGGGCTTGGCTGGGCTGGACGGAACCAGCGGTGAGGGCTTGGCTGGGCTGGACGGAACCAGCGGCGAAGAGGGCTTGGTTCTGGACGGAACCAGCGGTGAAGATGGCTTGGTGCTGGACGGAACCAGCGGCGAAGAGGGCCTGGTGCTGGATGGAACCAGCGGCGAAGGCTTGGCTGGACTGGACACCACCAACCCAGGATCGAAGAGAGGCCAGAGTGGAGAGTGGTGTCGGGACTCCTCTCAACCACCGCCTCTACTGCGGCCTCCACGGGTCCCACGGAACACAGCTTGGCGGGTTCCCAAAAAGGCTTGCTTCCAGATCTCCATCTTCCTTTTTTTTTTTTTTTAATGGTTGGTCGTTCTGTCAGGGTTGTGTGCAGGTAGCTGAAGACGAGGACAAGAGGACTTCAAAAAATAGCTGATTTATTTACAAAATAAACTTCTATAAACATACAGGAACGAAATAACAAACTTCAGGAACTTAAGGGAAAACACAACCATACAAGGACGATGACCAACAAACACTGAGGGAAAACACAGGGCTTAAAATAACTGGGACTAATGGGATAATTAACTGAACACAGGTGAAGAAACTGAACACAAACGAGGAGTGGGAAAAACTAATGCCGAGTTCAGACTGCACGATTTTCAAAATAATCGGGTCACTGTTGTTTTCACACTGCATGACTATCTGGGGTAACATTCAGTTGCTGCTGTGTTCACACTGCACGATGGATCGGCAACAGGAGGTTTCACACTGCATGACTTTACAAAAGAAAGAATCGCCGACAACTTCTGCCTGGTCCGCAAACAAGTTTCACAACCAAACAAACGCGAGAAGTGATAGGAAATAACGGAAGATCACGCGTGCGTGAGACCGGAGTTCTCGCGCGACACTGAATTTGTTATTAAAAATGATAGCCTGCAAATTGTCTGTGCACTGATTTGTAGCGAAAATGAAAAAAAAAAAAGTTTATGCAGGAAATGGTTGGGAAGACGAGGGGAGCAAGGACTGTGTTTTGCAAAGAGAGTTGGGGGTAAATAAATAATTTTGCAAATGTCCTGCTGTTGCTGCTGGTCATGCAAATGTTTGTGCTTTGTTTCTGTTTGATATAATTGTAAATATAGGCCTATCTATTAAAATACTGACATTCTGGTCTATAACTCCTCCTCCTCCTCCCTGTATCTTGCTCTCTCATTGGCTGTCGGTCATCGCCGATGTAGTTTTCAGTCAGAACACATTCACACAGCAGGATTGTGAATCGCCGACAGGTCCAGATATTTAGCATGCCAAATATCTCACGGGCGTCGGCGACTCGTCGGCGATTCTCTCAGATCGCGTCTTTGCTCATTCACACTGCGTGATTGTCACTCGCGTGAACGAGCACCGATTTGCCTGTGATTTCGGGCATTTGTCGGCGATTTCTCAAAACCTGTCGGCGAGCCAAAATCGGGGCTAAAATCGTGCAGTCGGAACTCGGCATAACAGGACTAAACCAAAAATCACAAAGACAGGGGGAAACAAGATTACAAAACTGAACTAAACACACTGAAAACGTGACATTACCATTGTGCAGCACATTGGACAACCACGGTTGTGATTAATAGTGCTATAGAAATAAAATTGACATTGACATTGACATGAACGGAGTCCCGACACTTGCTCTGGTCTGATCGCTGATCGATTGCTCCTGTCTGCCTCGCTGCCTGCTGTGTGTTTGTTTGCTTCGAGGCTGTAAGCTCCGCCTGAGCCTCGTATTTCTTTATGTTTTGAGCCATCATTTACTATCTAGTTGTTTATACTACTAAATACAGCTTACCCAACATCTCAGATTAACCTTACATCTCTAGCTTCCGTTATTTTTAACACAGCACGCTAGTAACTCGCTAACGTTAGCCTGCTAACGCGCCACCCGTGCGCTCATTTATATATTTATTTTCTCTCGCGCGCCCGCGCCTTTGAGTTCATAAAGTCCAGGTAAGTAAGAAATCAGTTAACAAACACGGTGAGTAATGTCTTCTTGTCCTGTTATTGTCACCTGTGTCACATGTCATATGTTTAGTATAGCCTTCTCCGATGGCAATATAGGATTTATATGTGATAAATGCAAGGAGACAGTCAGGCTGACGGAGAAGATTTCAGAACTAGAGACAC
Organism: Rhinichthys klamathensis goyatoka; assembly: GCF_029890125.1. Taxonomy (NCBI): domain Eukaryota; kingdom Metazoa; phylum Chordata; class Actinopteri; order Cypriniformes; family Leuciscidae; genus Rhinichthys; species Rhinichthys klamathensis. The sequence goes on from NW_026607365.1 coordinate 126,133, forward strand.
GCATCCAAACTTTAATTGAGGATGGTAAGAATGCTAGAGCTTTAGATAGTGTTTTGGATGCGCCTAGCATAGTGAACTCTTTACATGATTCGGTTCCGGCTGAAGTAGAGCCCGTGCAGCAGGGCAGATGGGTGACCGTGAGAGATCACCGCTCTAGTCGCGGATCAAAGAACCACTCTTCCGTTCCGATTCCCATAACAAATCGATTTGCCCCACTCAGTGAAACACCCACTGAGAATTCTGTTGATTGTGCCCTGGTAATTGGTGATTCGATCACACGGAACGTGAAAATAGAGACACCAGCCACCATAGTCACATGTTTGCCGGGAGCCAGAGCGCCTGACATCAAAGCAAATTTAAAAGTGCTGGCTAATGCTAATCGTAAATTCTCTAAGATCATTATTCATGTCGGCACTAATGATGTTCGACTCCGCCAGTCGGAGATCACCAAAATTAATATTAAAGAGGTGTGTGAACTCGCAAGTACGATGTCAGGCACTGTAATTTGCTCTGGCCCCCTTCCTGTACGCAGGAGTGATGAGATAGTTAGCCGATTGGCCTCACTGAATGGTTGGCTGTCAAAGTGGTGTCCGCTGAATAATATAAAATTCATAGACAATTGGAAAAGTTTTTGGGGCAAGCCTGATCTGTTGAAAAGAGATGGTATCCATCCCTCCTGGGCTGGTGCTGCTCTTCTCTCCAGTAATTTGGCTCATAGTCTTAGAGATAAAACATGACAATCTGGGGCTCAGATCAGGAAGCAGACAGACTGGCTAAACCGACCGTCTGCTAGCGGCCTCACGTCACCAAGGTCAGATAAATCCCATCACATAGAGCCTCTTTCACCTAGATATCATCATATAGAGACTGTGTCTGTTCCCCGAATTTGGAAATCCAAAAAACGTCAGGTTAAAAATTGAATTGATGTTCAACAAATAAAAAACAGATATAATACAGATGAGCAAATGATAAAGCTTGGGTTGCTGAATATTCGATCCCTTACTTCAAAATCTCTCATGGTTAATGATATGATTTCAGATTATAATCTTGATATGCTGTGTTTGACAGAAACCTGGCTAAAACCAAACGATTACATTATTTTAAATGAGTCAACCCCACAAGATTACAGTTATAAAAATGAACCTCGTCTGAAAGGCAAAGGGGGAGGTGTTGCTGTAATTTATAGTAATATTTTCAAAACCACTAAGAAATGTAGCTTTAAATATACTTCTTTTGAAGTATTGGTGCTTAATGTAAAAATATATAGTGTAAACGATAAATCACATTTGAGAATTCTGCTGGCTACTGTATACAGGCCACCAGGGCACCATAAAGATTTTATCAAAGAATTTGCGGACTTTCTATCAGATTTAGTATTGGCTGCAGATAAAGTACTAATTGTTGGTGATTTTAATATACATGTAGATAATGAAAAAGATGCTTTGGGATTGGCATTTAAAGACATTGTAAACTCAATTGGAGTTAGACAACACGTGTCAGGACCTACTCATTGTCGTAATCATACTCTAGATCTAATATTATCACATGGAATAGATGTTGATGCTGTTGAAATTCTGCAGCAGAGCGATGACATCTCAGATCATTATCTAGTCTTATGTAAATTACATTTAGCCAAGGCTGCAAAGCCGACTCCGTGTTATAAATACGTTAGAACTATAACTTCTGCCACTAAAGATTGCTTTATCAATAATCTTCCTAATCAGTTTCATCATCTCAGCATCCCGGATAGCTTAGAAGAACTTGATATTGCAACAGAAACGTTTAACTCTCTCTTTTCCAGCACTTTAGACGCAGTTGCTCCGTTGCGCTTAAAGAAGATTAAAGAAAATAGTCCAATGCCGTGGTACAGCGAGCACACTCAGGCCCTTAAGAGAGCAGCCAGAAAAATGGAGCGCAACTGGAAGAAAACTAAACTAGAGGTATTTCGGATTTCGTGGAAAGAGAGCTCGATTGCTTACAGAGAGGCTTTAAAAGCTGCTAGATCTGCTTATTTTTCAAACCTATTAGAAGAAAATAAACATAATCCTAGGTATTTATTTGAAACAGTGGCTAAACTAACGAAAAAGAAAGCTTCAAGCTCAGAAGTGTCAAAGCAACACAGCAGTGATGACTTTATGAACTTCTTCACTTATAAGATTGATAATATCAGGGACAAAATTATAACTATGCAACCGTCTACCACAGTATCGCATCAGGAAGTGCATTGTAGTCTCCCTGAGGAAAAATTTGATTTATTTGTTGCTATATGAGAAGAAGAATTCTGCAAACTCGTTAATTCATCTAAATCGACAACTTGTATGTTAGATCCTATACCGACTAAGCTACTGAAAGAGATGTTTCCAGAGGTCATATATCCTCTTCTTAATATCATTAATTCATCTTTTTCTCTAGGATACGTACCAAAAACCTTTAAACTGGCTATGATAAAACCGCTTGTTAAAAAACCACAACTTGATCCTACAGAATTAGTCAATTACAGGCCGATCTCGAATCTGCCTTTTCTGTCAAAGATATTAGAAAAAGCAGTATCTTCACAACTATGTTCCTTTCTAGAAAGAAATGATATCTGCGAGGATTTTCAGTCAGGATTTAGACCGTACCATAGCACTGAGACCGCTCTCATTAGAGTCACAAATGATTTGCTCTTATCATCCGATCGTGGTTGTATCTCTCTATTAGTGTTACTCGATCTTAGTGCTGCATTTGACACCATTGACCACAACATTCTTTTAAATAGACTAGAAAACTATGTTGGCATTAGTGGAATTGCATTAGCATGGTTTAAATCATACTTAACTGACCGTTATCAGTTTGTAGCATTAAATGAAGAGATGTCTTATCGATCACAAGTTCAGTATGGCGTACCACAAGGCTCAGTACTAGGACCGCTGCTGTTCACTCTGTACATGCTACCATTAGGAGATATCATTAGGAAACATGGAGTTAGCTTTCACTGTTATGCCAATGATACTCAGCTGTATATTTCTTCAAAACCCAACGAAACTTACCAATTCACAAAATTAACGGAATGCATAGCTAATATAAAAAATTGGATGACTAGTAATTTCCTACTACTAAATTCTGAAAAGACAGAGATTCTAATTATTGGACAAAAAACTTCCACACGTAATAACCCAGAATACTGTCTAACACTTAATGGCTGCTCTGTCAAGTCTTCGTCGTCGGTTAGGAACCTGGGTGTGCTCTTTGATACCAACCTTTCTTTTGAAAGCCACGTGTCTAGTATCTGTAAAACTGCATTTTTCCATCTTAAAAATATATCTAAAATACGCCATATGCTCTCATTGGGAAATGCGGAACAATTAGTCCATGCGTTCATGACCTCAACGCTAGATTATTGTAATGCTCTACTGGGTGGTTGCCCTGCACGCTTAATAAACAAACTACAGCTAGTTCAAAACGCCGCAGCTCGAGTTCTTACCAGAACCAGGAAATATGACCATATTAGCCCGGTTCTGTCAACACTGTATTGGCTCCCTATTAAACATCGTATAAATTTTTAAATATTGTTGATTACCTACAAAGCACTAAATGGTTTAGCTCCGCAGTACTTGAGCGAGCTCTTAACGCATTATAGCCCTTCACGTCTATTGCGATCTCAAAACTCCGGCCAGTTGATAATACCTAGAATATCTAAATCGACTGCAGGCGGTAGATCCTTTTCCTACTTAGCACCAAAACTTTGGAACAGTCTTCCTACCATTGTCCGGGAAGCAGACACACTCTGTCAGTTCAAAGCTAGACTAAAAACACATCTCTTTGACCTAGCATACACATAATACATTATAGACTTCTATAAATTCAATGTTAGGCTGCATAGATTAGGTCAGCCGGAACTGGGAACACTTCCCTAAAATCTTGATGTACTCGCTACATCATAAGAAGAATGGCATCTATGCTAATATTAGTGTCTTTGTTTATCCCGAGGTTTTCCCGCAGCCTGCCGGATCCAGGCCGTGTCCAGATCTGACGAGGGAGCTTTGCCTGGACCCGATGACAATGCAGTGCTGAAGTATCCACTATCCTCTCCCTATGGAGGATCCCTTTCCCACTCTACAGATAAAGCGTTGTGAATTCCGGCTCGCGTACCCCGAAGTGATAAAATAAAACAAAATTCTGAATAAAAATTTTTAGGCAAGAAAAGTAGTTTGTTTAGGCTGGGTTGTATGAATTACAAACCTGCGCACATATTTTAAAAAGCACATAACTATAGAATTCTGAATGAGCATGTGAACGCCGTCTGCGTTAATCACAGGTTCGCGTTTAAAGTCTGATCATTTCGACGGAGGTGAATCAATCAAAGTTAACTTTAGCTGGAAGTAACATTATTCAAGAACCGCTATAACGCCAAAACAATCTGTTACCTTAAATTATATGTTTATCTCTGTAAAGCTGCTTTGAAACAATCCATTGTTAAAAGCGCTATATAAATGAAGATGACTTGACTTGACTTGACATTGAGCTTGTTCTTGTGCAATGGATAAGCTAAATTCTCTGTGACAACAGATAATGGCTTTCACATTGTTCTTGCGAATACTTGCTCCTAGCACTTTTTTTACAATCTTCAATAGTCCATACTTTTTCTGGGTGAATACCAAATTTCCTTGTCAAATTCAATCTGACTGACTCAGTCACTATGGAGTCCATGTGCTCTCCTAACAATGACTAAAACTCACTATCTGTCCATAAAGGGCTAGCTAGTCCACCTTTCTCAGTTGATGAAACTAACCTAGCATTCCTTCTAACCATTTTGTGAGTTTCTTCGTTACCACACAAACAAACACTAAAACTTCTCTGATCAACAGAGGCTTACACTTGTTAACACAGATCAACTATTGTTAACCTTCCTTGACAGAGCAAAGGATTACATAATTTACTAGCACTTTACGCTAATCTTCCCTGCCTGAACAGAGGATAAAAACAACTTCCCTGACTATTCAGAGGATCACAAAATATTAACATTTAATGTTAATCTTCCCTGCCTGACAACAGAGGATAAAACCAAATCATTAGCACGTGATGCTAAACTTCCCTGCCTGAACAGAGGATATACTTTATTAACACGTAATGTTAAAACTTCCCTGTCTGCACAGAGGATACACTTTCATCTCTAAAAGAAAACTTTTAAAGGGTAACTTCATTAACCAAACTTTACAGCTGTCTGTTAACTCTTCTCTGACGGTGCAGAGGCATAGCAAATTTGTACTGGTCTTCAGCGGTTCTTTGAATAGAGTGAAACTCACCAAATCGTTTGTTTGTACGGAAAGATTCCGTCTGGAAACTCAGTAAGCTTTGTTGAGATCTTTGTTGAGATTCAGTTCTGGAACTCAGTCAGCTCTGTTGAGATCTTTGTTGAGATTCAGTTCTGGAACTGGAGTAGCTCTATCCGGGTCACAGGGCACCATATGTTGTGAACTATTTTCTTCTAAAGTGTAGAAAAGTCAGAAGCGCAGACCAGGAGACGTTGAGGTATCTTTCAAGCAGAAGTTCTTTATTGCGTCGCTGTATAGCATCTCAATCTCGTCTGACTTCTTGAGTCAAACATTGTAGTATATATACATTATAAGAGGGAGGGATTACATAGGGGTGGAGTCGCTCTGAAACAAAACATGCAAATGTAGTACAGAAGTCAGCTCGTTACCAGAAATTCCCCAGCCCTGATCTCATCAGCATAGCAGTTATTCAGGGGCTTGAGATGCTAATCCAATCAGCCTGACTAGATTGCTCAGACCTTAAATTATCATAGAGACAAAGGGTGGGAGTCTCAGTAATCGGACTCATTTAACTTACAATAGAGAGAAACAGGTATGGCGGCTGTATAGAGAGCAACAGAACAGGACAGGAATCTCGTGCTCAACAGCTGAATACTAAATTCAATCTACAGGAACCTAAATTAAACATTTAAATAAATTTGTAATCCTACACATTCAAGCCAGGGGCAACCACCGTTAAACTAACAAGCCAGCATATGGAGAGGGGATGTGTGGGTGAAAAAAAAAAGAAAAAAATCAAACCCTCCACCAATAAGAAGATGCTAACTAGGAGCAATGGTATGAGCACACATCTGCAGCCCAATCAGCAGGTGTTCAAGTAGTTCTGCAGAATTCACAAAGAATTGAACTATTTAGTGAATTATTTTATGTTCCAGTGATTGTGAATAAGACATTCCGAGTCAAGGGAATGCTAGACTCTGGCTTCATGGCTTGTACAGTAAATGAAGCTACAGCATCTATAATGCTTAAAGAGAAAATGTAATTGATAAAAACAAGCAGTTAAATAATAAAAATGTTTGATAAAACATTGCAGCAACGCAAAATACAAACAATCAATCATTAGTTTTGATTGATTTAATACTGTTGCAAAGATCATTAGTTATTAACTTAGGGGCCGCTTACACGACACCGAAAACCCGGCCCGCTCATTCGCACGACAACAGTGTTTGGGGCTCGAGAACGCAAATCTTGAAATAGGTTCCAAGGTGCAAGCCTTGAAAAAAAAAAAAAAGGTTATCTCTGCGCAAACTTCAAAAACGCAAACCTGTGAAAACGCTGATGCCGTGCACATGCGTATTACGTGTTTAGTCTATACGTATGCCCGTTTGAATATGTGCGCAGGCGTGTAGTCTTTCATTACAAATTGACTTCAACAAATTACTTGTCTAGCCTTAAAAATGTATAATACAGAATTATATATCGCTTCCACCACGTAGCCATGTGAACTGGAATTATTTTGACAATATTTTATCTGTACAGAGGTAAAGAGAAGGGAAGGAGGCCTTCACAGGGGAGGGACTAGTTGACACTTTAGAACTGCGTTGTCGTCGTGTCCAGACGCAGGTCCTTCATCAGATCTGGATATGGCCTGGATCCGGCGGACTGCGGTAAACAGAGAGACTAATATTAGGGTAGATGCCATCCTTCTTATGATGTAACGAGTACATCTGGATTTAAGGGAAGTGTTCCCAGTTCCGGCTGACCTAATCTATGCAGCCTAACATTGAATTATCGAAGTCTATAATGTATTATGTGTATGCTAGGTCAAAGAGATGTGTTTTTAGTCTAGCTTTGAACTGACAGAGTGTGTCTGCTTCCCGGACAATGTTAGGAAGACTGTTCCAGAGTTTTGGTGCTAAATAGGAAACGAATCTACCGCCAGCAGTCGATTTGGATATTCTAGTATTATCGACTGGCCAGAATGGGGAGCTAAACCATTTATTGCTTTGTAAGTAATCAGCAATATTTTAAAGTTTATACGATGTTTAATAGGGAGCCAATGCATTGTTGCCAGAACCGGGCTAATATGGTCATTCTTCCTGGTTCTGGCAAGAACTCTGCTGCGTTTTGGACCAGCTGTAGTTTGTTTATTAAGCGTGCAGGGCAACCACCCAGTAGAGCATTACAATAATCTAGCCTTGAGGTCATGAATGCATGAACTAATTGTTCCGCATCTGTCATTGAGAGCATATGACGTAATTTAGATATATTTTTAAGATGGAAAAATGTGGTTTTACAGATTCTAGAAACGTGACTTTCAAATGAAAGATTGCTATCAAAGAGCACACACAGGTTCCTAACCGATGATGAATACTTGACAGATGTTATGACCTAAGGCTCCAAAAGGCCGCAACAAAGGAAAGGACACACTCTGTCGTCAGATTTACCTCAAGGTTTATTAACAGAACAGAAAACTAAGCCAAACTAGTGCAAATGTAGCATCAGTCAAATCATTCATGTAGAGCACGATGTAGGCATGAACTTTAATGTAATGTGGCTCCAGTGTAAGTCTAGCAACGGAAAAGACCAGCAACGAAAACAAACAAAATGTGCAGTGCCGAGGAGTAGTAAAATGGCTCATTTTAAAGGGGATTAAGATAGGTGGCGGATGCTTTGTCTCGTGCCCCTGTTGGTGATTAATTATTTGTTCTTTGTTTACAGGGATCTTGACAGAAGCCCTGTCTTAAAGGGGGGGGGGGGGGGGTGAAACACTCAGTTTCAGTCAATCTCATGTTAATCTTGAGTACCTATAGAGTAATATTGCATCCATCATTTCTCCAAAAAGTCTTTAGTTTTATTATATTTATAAAAGAAAGATAGGCTGTACCGAGTCTTTCCGGAAAAAGCCGAGCGGGTGGAGGCGTTCCGTGTGGGCGGAGCTAAATAATCACGCCGAATAAGTTACACGCCGATAGACACACACAGATATTTGAAGCAGTTCTACTCACCGCCTGCGGTTCCAACGCAAGACCGTTAACCTTTAGTGTTGGGACTGCTCCATCCTTGTGAAATAAACGATTAGCAAATCCGGCTTCGAACTGGGCCTTGTTTATAAAAAAATCATCCTCGAAATGCATGGAACAAACAAGAACACTTGCACACCTGTGTTGATGTTCTGGAAAAACAAACTCCATCCACTGGTCCCTTAACGCTTGATTCTTTGGGAATCTGTGCAGTGTTGTCTTGCCTTGGCAACCGAAAACACACTTCTTTGGTGACATATTGCAGCGCAGCCGATGCACAGCGCTTTGATGGGCATAGGTTACGGCTATCGCTCTACAGCTGCGCGCGCGCCCTTCCGAGAGAAGTGCCCTTAGGACCGTATAAGGACATTCCGGCGCATCTGACGTCATACGCGCCCATACTCGAAAAAAACTTTCCGAAACTTGTGACAACCAGGAAGGAGTATTTTGAGAACAGAAATACTCAATCAAACGTACAACTTAATTTTTTAAACTTTGTCCATGTTTAGCATGGGAATCCAACTCTTTAACAGTGTAAAAAACTCACTATGCATGAAATAGCATTTCACCCCCCCCCTTTAAGGGGAGGGGTGTGACGATCCGGTATGTGACGCCCCCGTATCTAGACAATGTGTGGACTCGACCGCTTGTCTCGCGGCAGCAAGCTCCTCTTCATGCCGACCCAGCATCGCACCCTGGAGTTCGACAGCAGACTGAAAGTGATTGCCGCTCGCTGGGTCTATTGTGGCCAGATTATTCTGTGATGTGGAGAGAAGGATGACCCAAGAGCGAAATGCAGCAATACAGCTTTTAATAAACAGAAAATGCTGTCCAGAGGTTTAGAACAGAAATCTTCAGTATATAATAAACGTAAACCGAAAGTCTTCCAGAGAAACAGGTTTGACAGAAAGTAACTTAGATCCTCCGTTCAGATAGCAGAGCGTCCTCGGTGATAGAAAACACCGTTGAGGTGCCAGCCAGCTCAGGACCTCACAGGAGGTCAGAAATCAGCAGACGATGATGGGCAGGTACTGGACAGGTACTCTGTAACAAGCACAGCTTATTAAGCCTGGCTACATTTGCTTTGAAATTACCAGAATAAAAGAACACACGTTCCACAGCACGCCGTCCCCGTCTCCTTCCTTCTTCCCTATATTTGAACTTTGCTACAACCTGGTATGGTGTAAAAGGCATTATTTTATTCTGGGAGTTTAAGGCCTGATCACTCTTTAATTTCTCTCAACCTTTTAAGAAAATAGCATTTTCAAGCTGAAATAGGTTAAGAGACATTTTGGAAACCCCAGTCAAGTGTATTATTGAAAATGGTTAAAGGGGTCATATAATGGTACATGCACTTTGTCAAGTTGATTGTACTGAAATGTGTGTTGTATCAAGCAGGGACACGGGACGGTTGAGTGCATTTTATTTTGTGATTTCACCGGAATGAATAGAGTCTCCACAACAGCGATAGATTGAAGAGCGCGTCCGAGTGAATACTGCGTGCGCGCCACAAGAGAACAAATGCAGCCGCGGCAACGAGCGCTCAGCTTGAGTTCAAAACCAAAACAATTTAACGCTAGATCTCTTCTTTAATAGCGAACTAAATGAATGCTCTGCTAGTTAACTGGAGATGTTTTAGTTATTTGTTTCTAAAAGTGGTGGGTACAAAATGACTCGTGACAAAATCGCAAGTGCGTTTTTGTGCGTTACTATGAATTGATGATTGAATAAACTGTGTAATCCGAACGCACCCCTGGCTCACACAGCTAGTGAGGAGGTGGGTTAATAAGTGCAGTGAAGTGAAGTGCAGGATAAACCTCTTGCTGTCTGTCAACGTGCAATAAATATAGAAAGTTATGTACAAACACATGTCTGTTCTACTCATTTCAACTGACTTGTGAAAACTGCAACAAAAAAAACTTTGACATATAGCAACTTTTTTTTTACAGTAACGCAAATAGTTACTTTCCCTGGTAACGAGTTACTTTTATTATAGAGTAATTCAGTTACTAACTCAGTTACTTTTTGGAACAAGTAGTGAGTACCTATAACTAATTACTTTTTTAAAGTAACGTTCCTAACACTGGAGGGTTCCGTTCCACCACATCCCAAAGATGCTCTATTGGGTTGAGACGTGATGTGGTAACAAGCGAAGCACGCAGCGTCTCGCGCCCTCGCTAAATGTTTTTGCTCATCTTTAAACTCACCGTTTGTAATTTAACTCTCTCCTAAACGTATTAAAAGTGGTGGATTTACTAACTTACTGATCTGCTGTGACCAGTGATGGGAATAACGGCGCTATAAATAACGCCGTTACTAACGGCATTACTTTTTCCAGTAACGAGTAATCTAATTGATTACTCTTCTCATCTTAATAACGCCGTTCCCGTTACTGCCAAAAAATGCGGCGCGTTACTATAACTGATGAAGCTGGGTTTTTTTTTTCATCAGACCAACTAGATCTCTGAGCGAGAGGCAAATACTTTTTTTTACTGTTCTTCCTTGGTTAGTGGGCAGAGCACGAGACAAGCGCATAAATGCTGATGACTGAGGTAGAGTAAAATGTCATTGTAAGCCAATCAGAGGTAGAGTTGGGCGGGTGTTCGAAAGCACGCATAGTAGTAGGCATTCGGCACTTTTGACTCAGCTCACTGAAAAGAGCCGGCTCTTTTGGCTCACAAACGGCTCTTTAAATGACTTTGACTATAATATATTTATATTTTTTTACATAATTATTTAATTTCTATAGGCTAAATTTGTAAAAATAGAGTCGGCTCTTCAGATATGCGAGCCAGCTCCCGACGTTCACCTAAAAGAGCCGGCTCTTAGAGTCGCCTCATTCGCGAATCGCGAACGACCCATCAAAAGCTCATTCGCGAACGAGTCGATCCATCATCACTAACGGCTAACGCTCATGAATTGCGAACGACCCATCATAACGCATAGTCGGACAGGACAGGACACACAATGAACAACACAAGCAAGCCAGTCAGTCAACGAGAGACAGGTATGGCGACGAGCTTAACAAGCTTAATTTAATTTTGCCCAGTTGTGGCCTGTTGAGGGGCAATAAATATCAAAAGTTCCAAAACATCTATTGTGTTATTTGCATTGATCCACTATATAAACATAATATCTACATGGTATTTGATTGGAGGCTAGTCTCACTTTGTCCCACAGCAACATTTTTTTTTTTTAGATGTGTGTACAATGTTTCATGTTTCTGATAATAATGTATTGTATTAAGTGTCCATTTCATTATAATATTCAGATTTATCATAAATAATTGAACATGCACATGTATTGTAAGTTCCGTTAAAGAGGGGTAGAGGTGGGGTCACATTTGAGCATTTAAAATTTAATTTTACTTGAAAGTAACGCAATAGTTACTTTCTTAAGTAACTAGTTACTTTTAAAATTTGTAACTGAGTAACTAATTTAGTTACTTTTTGGAAGTAGTCACTAGTAACTGTAACTAATTACTTTTTAAAAGTAACTTGCCCAACACTGGCTGTGACTATACCGAAGGCTAAAGCGGTGCAGATCGACTCAAACGCTGAGACGGTCACAATGGCGTCCCTCACCCACCTGCTTGAGTCTCATCGAACCGCCATCTCTGAGGACTTCAAACAAACTTTCTCAGCTCTTGAGACCAAGTTGAACGGCGTCACAACTACCGTGACAGAACACGCTGAGAAACTCGAAATCCTTGAGAGTGAAGGTGACGCGCGAGAGCTATGCCTGAAGGCTGCCAAGGAGGCTATCACCAAGCTCCAGACAGACCATGCTAAATTAGCAACTAAAATCATCGACCTCAAATCACAGAGCCGGCGTAACAACATCAGGGTAATCGGTGTACCTGAATCCATGGAGGGGCCACAACCGACAGCTTTCTTCACCAAGATGCTCGAGGAGGTCTTTGGAGGGGTCCTCGATTCACCTGTGGAGTGTGAACGGGCTCACAGAACCCTGGCACTCAAACCTCCACCTAACCAGCGGCCAAGACCGATCATCATTCGTCTCCTCAGGTTCCAGGTAAAGGATAAGATTATCCGCCATGCACGGACCATGAGGGGTAGGCTGAAATTCCGGGACCATTCCATCCTTGTATTTGAGGATTATCCTCCAGAGGTTGTGGAGCAGCGGAAAGAGTTTTTTAGACGGTCATGTCGGAGTTGTACGAGCGTGGTTTCAAG
>NW_026607366.1:0-23332 GCF_029890125.1 Rhinichthys klamathensis goyatoka
AAGCATTCTTTAGAAATGTTGGCCCATATTGATAGGATAGCATCTTGCAGTTGATGGAGATTTGTGGGATGCACATCCAGGGCACGAAGCTCCCGTTCCACCACATCCCAAAGATGCTCTATTGGGTTGAGATCTGGTGACTGGGGGCCATTTTAGTATAGTGAACTCATTGTCATGTTCAAGAAACCAATTTGAAATGAATCGAGCTTTGTGACATGGTGCATTATCCTGCTGGAAGTAGCCATCAGAGGATGGGTACATAGTGGCCATTAAGGGATGGACATGGTCAGAAACAATCCTCAGGTAGGCCGTGGCATTTAAACGATGCCCAATTGGCACTAAGGGGCCTAAAGTGTGCCAAGAAAACATCCCCCACACCATTACACCACCACCAGCAGCCTGCACAGTGGTAACAAGGCATGATGGATCCATGTTCTCATTCTGTTTACGCCCAATTCTGACTCTACCATCTGAATGTCTCAACAGAAATCGAGACTCATCAGACCAGGCAACATTTTTCCAGTCTTCAACTGTCCAATTTTGGTGAGCTCTTGCAAATTGTAGCCTCTTTTTCCTATTTGTAGTGGAGATGAGTGGTACCCGGTGGCCGGTGGGGTCTTCTGCTGTTGTAGCCAATCCGCCTCAAGGTTGTGCGTGTTGTGGCTTCACAAATGCTTTGCTGCATACCTCGGTTGTAACGAGTGGTTATTTCAGTCAAAGTTGCTCTTCTATCAGCTTGAATCAGTCGGCCCATTCTCCTCTGACCTCTAGCACCAACAAGGCATTTTCGCCCACAGAACTGCCGCATACTGGATGTTTTTCCCTTTTCACACCATTCTTTGTAAACCCTAGAAATGGTTGTGCGTGAAAATCCCAGTAACTGAGCAGATTGTGAAATACTCAAACCGGCCCGTCTGGCACCAACAACCATGCCATGCTCAAAATTGCTTAAATCACCTTTCTTTCCCATTCTGTCATTCAGTTTGGAGTTCAGGAGATTGTCTTGACCAGGACCACACCCCTAAATGCATTGAAGCTACTGCCATGTGATTGGTTGATTTAGATAATTGCATTAATGAGAAATTGAACAGGTGTTCCTAATAATCCTTTAGGTGAGTGTATATGATGTTGTGGAACTTTACCATGCAATGAAAATGAAAAAACGTTCCAAGTACCAGTATGGAAAAAGCTTAATTTTCCCTCTTTCTCTCTAATCTCAGTCTTTGTTGTGGATTCAAAACAATAATATTAACATAATTTTGTCATCATTGACCGTAAACCTAGTATGATGCTTTGAGGAGTGAATGTGCTAGTGCGAATTAATTCAGCTGAATTTGTCTAGTGAGGAAAAAGAAATTGGGCCATACGGTTTGAAATGATAGGACGAGAGTGAATAAATGAAGAAAATGTTCATTGCTGAGTGTACGAATCCCATTATTAACTACATCATAATCTAACAGTTTTATCTTGAATATATCATAATCTATAAAAGTCATTTGCGGACAATTATTTCTCCGCCTCTCCATGTAAAAATAATTCCACAAGATGTCGCCAACATTCAGATAACGGGGAAAAAAAGCATGTGTCTGGTATGTCTACTTTAGCTACTTCCATCAGGCATTTCGTCTTCTTTTCCCTCTATAGCCTATTACATGACAAACCTATTTAAACATATCCACCAACATATTTTGAGGCTTTACTTCTCAAAACCCTAAAGGGGGTAATGTAGCCTGTTGAATGTGTGTTATGTGCCATGTCTGATTAAATGGAAAGCGAACTGAAGTCTGGTCACTCACTCCATTGAGTCTAATAAAAAAAAAAACACGACGAAGGAGGCGCTCTCCTCAACACTTTACTAAGGGAAGTACACGAAATGTGGACATTGGAGAACGGTCAGACGTTAACTACTGATGAAGGAGTGATATTTACCTTATCTTTCTTTAGAAAGTCAGTTCTTTTAACCATTTAGTGTCCTTTTCTGGAGAGGAAGAGCTGTCATGGGAGACGAGCGGCACTTCGCACGCGTCTGGATTATTGATGGAGAACCGCGAAACTTCGCAGTGGATGAAAAACATCACGAACACGCGAGTCCAGAGCGGTAGAACGATGGAACGCGGACGCAATACATTGTAACAAAGGCAAGTAAACGCATTGTCTCTTGAGGCGCGTCTAATACTTTGTTACTAGTAACGTCAAAGCGCCAATGTCAATATCTTGACCTTATTAGAGGTCGATAGATTTCAAATGTTAGGTCTATCTTAAGTCTAATTTTAAGTTTGGACGCAAATCGAGAAATTGTGCCTTCAACACGGGCTGTTTAATTTAATGTCATACAGAGAAAGGCATGTATTTATTAGAATGCATGCATTTGAGATTGAGCCCACTATTAAGGGAAAAAAGGTCATATTATTAGCACAAACTAGACACTCTTTGAGAAGCTGCTTATGTGTAAAATGGCAATGAATTACAATGACATAATGGATAATTTCTGGTGAATTTTATTGAATATTTTATGTGGTGCATTATTTAACATGCACAAATAAATTGGCGAATGAGTCCTATAGTGAGATATATATATATATATATATATATATATATATATATATATATATATATATATATATATATATATATATATATATATATTAATGAGGCTTACTGTAATGTCAGACATTTTCTTGAATTGTGAATACGTGATGTGATGTGAAAAGTGGTAAATACAGCAGAGGTGTCACAATGAATCAATTTAGACTACATGCATCTATGCTAATGATGCCAGTACTATTTAGTGTTCAGACATGAATGTAAGCGACAGTCAAGTTCAACTACAAAGGGATGTCTTGGGTGCATAAATAATTGTCTGTACAAATAATCAAGCTATAATTTGAAACATTCAACACAATTCGGATTTAACGATTGATCTACATCTGCTGTTTATATTTTATACTCTTGTATAATTAATTTCACCCATTTGGGAACCAGAGTGAACAGCCATTAAAAGTAAAGCTGAAATTTGTAATGGAAAAAAGAGGTCTGGAATTCATCAGTCAAGTCTTTTGATGAATCAGTCCAAACATATGCTCCAAGATGCATGGCACTATACATTGTTTCTCTATATGGATCTCATTTAACTTACAGAGTTGAACATTTTCATAGTTGTAAAGGGATACGTTTCATTTTTATGATGCAGCTTCGATTTCAAAAGGCAGCTTTGATTTCAAAAGGCAGTTTTGACCAAAATTGCATATTATTGTTGTTATTATTATTATTATTATTACACACAATTATGGCCTCAGCCTCATTGTTTACATTGGCCATATGACTGTGCATCTTTAAATACTGACATTTTGCTTTCAAGTTCTATCTGATAAGTACTCTAGCAGAACATCCAAAGCATTTCCTATGAGTTTAAACAAACCAAGTGAGTCGGCAGAATTGTAAATTACATTTTCAGAGTTGTTGAGAAACCTCTGCCAATGGAGCGTTTGTTATTCCAGAGTGAATTTGCCACATCAAATTTCTCATTTATGGACTCATGTTTGGCCAAAAGTAGCTTGGACTTTGGTGATTCTTAGTCGTTTAATTTATATTTGCCCTGGTCAATGCCTACACAATCAGCACAAGGCTTCCCCTTTGGGAGTCCAGCTGGGTAGTTTATCTGTCAGTGTAGAAATATGTCATGCCTCAAATCTAATGCAACAGTTTACAAATTGTTTGGGAATACTCTTGCTGCAATAAAACACAGCATCAGCCACTTTATTTGTAAGGATGGTTGTATTTAGAGTATATAAATTGATTTAAATAGATAGTTTATGATTTGTTTGTGGTGCTCCATTCAGAGGAATCAGAATTGTACACATCTCTGAAAATCTCATGCTGCTGTGATTTATTATGTTTCTGAAATTTTAACCAAATTGTAGGGGAATTACAGTTAGACCCCATAACAAGACCAATATGCTCAATGAAGACCAGGAGTCAAAGTTGAAGTTCAGTCAGTTGACAAAGTGTTTACTGAAGATACATTTCTCCACACTTCCAAAGGCCGTGGAAATGAGTGAGAGGATCTGGCCTCGAGCTAACTTAGTATACAGAAACACTAGTACTAGTCATATGGATAATCAGTAATTTCTACCTGTTCAGATCATAGACTGTAAAAAAAGATGGACGACGCTCCTTCGCTCTCTTCCATTGGTCAGAAGTGAAGCCGCCAGTATCCCGATATGGCGCTGACATCTTGGAACTTGAGTCTGTGCAGTAGCGATTTCGGGACCAGACATGCGCAGTAGTGAGCAGGAAGTAAAGCCGCGAAATCAAGGCTCCGCCCTCACTCTCACAGAATCAATCGCAAGCACGCGCTCCGGCACTTTAAAAAAAATTATTTATAGAAATGTATAAAATTTAAAGCTCCAATCTCCTCAGTCCTCCGAAGATCCCGAAAAAAAGTCTGTTGGTGCTTCAGCGACTACTTTGCTCAGAGAACCTGTCAATCACAGCTGTCAATCATGACGTCACACCACCGCATCAAATAACTAACTAAAAACAAACTTATTTTAAAAACAAACACTTGAAATTACATCAGCGTGATAAAAACTACCGTTAATGACAGAAATCATCTTTGGAAAAACGATGTGTAATTTAATTGTTTAGTTGCTCTCACGTGCCGTTGAATAACATGGGGAGGCGGGGTTTATGACCTATACTAGGACCGGCCACCGGGGGCGATCGAAACGTTTAGGCTTCACTTTTCAGAGCTTGTGTGGCACGCTTGGTTCAGATAGGTTAACAGTACAGATAATTCTAGCTGCACCCGAACATGGTATTCTATTCTTTATGCAAATTAGGTAATTTAAAGACATTATCTTTGACACACTTTGTTCTATATACTATACATAACAAACTTCGGTAAGGGTCACAGGTGAGTCATAGACTCCGGAAAGACTCTTCTAATCTGGGACACTGTTGAACTCTACTGGAGACTATTGCTTTGGCATTGTCACATGCATCCCATAAACAACCTTTGCAACTCAATTAGATAAAACTATGATTTCCAATTTATTATATAACACAAGAAAATCATTTGATCATCTACTGGTGAAGAAGAATTCCATTCCATTCTTTGTTTGTGCCATTTATCTTTGAATTTATTATCAAAGATGCACTGGTTCAGACATGGGCAGCCTTTTGTCTTTATAAGTGTTCTTCACAAATATTATGCAACAGTTATGCAATTACAATTAAAGTCCATGGGGGAAATGAACAATTCATTAATTTCTTTACACAGCCCATGAGTCAAGGGCTTGATTTGTATTTAACCTGGAACATTCCTGTAATGTATTACTATGTATTAAGTGCTTTTTGAAGTTTGTGCAAGAGAAATAACTGCACTTGTTTTCTTAAATTATTTAAAACAAGACAAGCCGCTATGGATTAAATATTAATATAAGCCATTATAAATAACAGGAGCATTAGCATTAATGTTTCAATCACACAGTTTAAACAAGGTATTATAATAGTTGTAGCATATAGATGATCCAATCTGTACATTAGGCTACGTTTACACTTGGCATTAACATGTGACCTGTATCCGGATGTTGTCCACATACACATACGCTACTTTCAATCATGAAATGATTCTTTTCAACATACAAGATTAATGTTGGGAAACTTTGATTGGTAGATTTAGTACTATATTTGTGATCAATTGTTCTTTTGTTGAATAAATAACAAAAATTCTGTGCTGTGTGCACTGCCATTGATAGAGGCTAAAGTGAAAGTTGTTTTACGCTACAAAGCCATTTGAAGCCTTCTGCCTTTCAAACGCGCCACAGAAATAATTTAAATATTGTCTGGGAAATATGATTGGTTATCCAGATACAGAGGCCACTTAATGTGAACAAATGTAAACACGCCATGTCCTTATTGGCTAATGATCTGATCTGTTTGATCAGATCACGGTGATTCCATGTTAATGCCAAGCGTAAAATTCTAATAGTCTAAAATTCTCTTGACTTGAATAAATTACTGAATGCATGTCACCACTTGACCTCAACCTTGATATCCCCTTTCCTCCTCACCTTTACAGATTCCCATAAGGGATCATTACAGACCAGCCTATGCCATGAGGACTCAGAAGTCCTGCGGCCGGACATCAGGCACACCTTCCCGTCAACGCCTGCCACGTTTCAGTCTTCACTCCAGGAGAAAGAAGGAATGTGTAATCCAGGGAAAGCTGCGTATCCGTTCCGTGCCAGGTGCCTTTCTGGTTCTTGGGGTGGTGGTTGTTGTTGTTGGCACTGCACTTGCTGTGGCGGGCTACTGGCCATACAGGGCTCATCGATCATCAGTGGACACAGTAGAGGAAGGATCCTCTGGAACCGCATCAGGATGGGGAATAGCGTCCAAAGGACTGCTTTCTGCAGCAAGTCTGGTTCATAGTGAAAGGATGAAACTTCTAGGACCTGTCATAATGGGAGTGGGACTTTTCATACTTATTTGTGCCAATACAGTACTCTATGAGAATAGGGACAGGGAAACTCAAATGCTTCTGGCTCAGATGCGGAGCGTCATTTGTTCTGTTTCTGCAGCCATGCCTTCGGCTGACCTCTTGCAGGTGAACTCTCTTGCCAGGCACTACCAGTGGGTCAGCAGTTTACCTGCAGCCCACCTAAACATCCTCTGCCTGCATGAAATGTCCAGTTCGGAGCCTCTACTCCAAGTAAAGAGCATGGATGAGGAGGACAGCATTCAGCAGCAAGATGCAGTGCACACTGAGGTTCTTCATCATCAGGACTCTTCCTCTTCCCCCTCTATTCAGTCCTCCGACTCTTGCAACAACAGCAAAGAGATGTTTTGCACAGAGGAACAGGGGGCCACCTCTGCACTGGACCTGCGGCAAGAAAGTCACTTTGGACTCAGCAACTGTATGACCACATCCTCTCTGTCCACACTAGGTGGGGAGGACTGTGAGATCTTCTCCATCCCACCCAGACGCTCCTATAGCATGAGCCACAGGACTAAACCACATATACTACCCAGGGATCTGGTTCATCCAGAGTACAAGACTATGTCTTCTATGGGTCACCATAGACTGCTTCCAGGACAATCCAGCTCAGAGGTGTGTGTGAACATGGTTGGAGTTGGCGTTACAACCCTTGACCTTATACCTGTGAAAGAGCAGAGGCACCGCAGCTGGCCGCGGCTAGACCTCGGAAGTGCCAGGAGGTATCTCAAGCTGGAGAACAAAGAGGACTCTGTGGACAAGTTACTGGACCAGCTTGAGCAGCAATGCTTACAGATGAACAAAAGCTATGGCTCAGGTCCCTTCCAATGAGCTGCAGTTTAATAATTACATTAATGGATTGGCAGTTCCCATGGTCATTAGGAGGAATATTACTAAGTGACACACTTGGAATAACTCAAATTGGCAGTTTCCAGTGGATATTATTTGCACAGTTTCTGGAATCCCTTGAGGCCAACTAATTTCTAAGACCTGGCCATTTATCTCACTTGACTAGTTTTTGTAACTAGTTTGTTTGGAGATTTGCGGAGTATGGAAATGTCAATTGAAAGAACATTAACACCTGCAACATGGTCCCTGCTGCCCTTGACGGTATGGGAATATAAATATACGTACTGAAGGAAGCTAGGGATGAAGGTATTTTACAGTTATGGGAATGTGCTAAACAGTTTGTGATGTCAGATGATTGGATGGATCCCACGGCTTATGTGTAAAAGGCCAGTTGGTGGAATCAGTTTGTTACTGTTGCTAAAATCCTACTTGTTACTAGGACACAGTAAGCAGCATTTCTTAATCTATGAGGTAGAATAAACTAAGACCTCGGCAGTGACTAGATTCAAAGTAAACACATTTCTAACTTCCGAATTCAGGTCAGCCAGAAGTATAACTCTGGATTTGATAGAGATAAGAGCCAAAAATAGAGAATGCTGGTTCTTTGACCAAAAAATGGATTAATCCAAACAGTGTGCTTACTATTGAAATGTCTATTCTAATTAATTTAAATGGTTACAAGTTAAGGTAGAGCAACCTCAGTTGCAATGTCTGTAAATCTGTGTCCATGGTTTCCCAGATTGTCTATTCTCCTTGCATCTCACCTTTCTTCCATCTTTGCCTGAAGCATTCATGATGAGGGTGCAGTGCCCTCTTGGCTTCATTAACCAAGGTGATCAGTGTTTTTGCATGCACTAATGCGGGTATATAATTGCTTTCCCTTTAAAGGGTGGAGCTTGACAGAGCTCCTCCTCTTTGCAGTGAGAATGTGTAACTTCACTCTGTTTACAAAAACAAGGCTGCCACCCTGTCTCTATTTTGTCTGTGTAGCCTGTTTTGGTACGTTGTGTTGTTTGCTGTGTGTTCTCAATCTATACTGAGCAATATCCACAGACTGACCAATCAGTAATCAGATACTTTACACCTTTGAACTGAATTCCATGCCTGTGTTGCAAATAAAAGGCAAAACAAAACCACTTTAAATGTAAGTGTTTGTTTGCTATCCGTGATTTTTCAAGGTAGCATCAGGGGGTCAGTTGTGGCTCGTTGTGCCCTTGCTGGTAGATGCAGACCAAAAACTTTTTGGTCCATCAATCGACATTCATATGCAAGATGAAAAAACTTATTTTTTTCTAGTTTTAGTGTTCAATGGTCATTCATATGCCATTTTCAACTCAGAGATTGTCTTACAAAAAGAAAAAAAAAGAAAATGAAAGAGAGCACATGAAGGTGCCAGTATACAGATTGGAAAATCGCCCACTGACTATATGACATTTTTTTAGAATGACATTCAAAATCTAACAAACAATAATGTCATTGTAATATTTGCTTACTGCATTGTGGTATTCTTTCTAACATCTATTTGCATACTGAGTGATATTTTTTTTAATCATTTTAATGATGTTTTATTAACAAAGTTCGGGAGGAGCACGTTCAGATAATTAACATGGGTGGAGAGCACTCAACAATCAATGATATGAGGTGTATATATAGACTCAGCAGTCTCACCTCAATCCATTGACAGTTTAGCAGCACCCCTCCACCGCCCCTTCTGGGGGGAGTACTCTGGGTTCGGGCCGAACCCCCGGACAGCACGCCAAATACACATTAAACTTTAGCCCCTCTAATTGTATGCAAGTGTGAACTCGTGAAATGATTTATAGTCAATAAAGGAGTAGGAGTAGGTGTGACGGGCAAAGCGGCTCTTGATGTCGTATTTAATTTACATTGACCCTTGGCTTAAAAATGTTTCAAAAATATATAAAAAACTATTAACTTTACTATTTTATTTAAACTCTAAAGGACATTTAGATTAATTCATAAATAAAGTAAAGATGAGATTTTTTTTTTTCAGAAAAAAAGCTAAACCTCTGACTACACCTGATTTTGGAATCCTACAACAGGAATCCCTGTTGTTTAAAGGTGCAGAAAGGCATAAGATTATTGTAATGAAGCAGAGCTCAGCGATGTGCTTTGTTATGTGTGCAAGAATTATGGATGTTTAATGTTAAACTGCTGTAACCACTCAACCATACAGCCTTAAAAGCAAGGTCTGTTTCAGTGATGATGGATGAAAGCATTGTAACTGTTTTCAAAAGTGTGAATATGGTGCTTGTACTGATTTTACTTAGACATTATATTTTTCTTCTACCCAAGTTTAAGAAATGAATTCAGCTTGAACTACTTATTGTACAGACATCAAATCTTTATACTTTTCAACTAATTTAAGATTCGTTCATTCGATTCATCGTTACACATTAAAAATCTAGCAAACGGTAATGTCACTAGAATTTGCATGATTGGTCTTTTTGTTGCTACATCATTTTACAGTCTTCACTGCATATTACTATCAACCTTTCTCTCCCTATTTATCCTACAGTGGATATAAAAAGTGTACACCCTGTTATAACAGCTGGTATTTGTGATGTAAAAAATGAAATAAAGATAAATCATAGCAGACCTTATACACTTTAGTTGTAACAAATATAACCTATGCAATCCCTTTAAAAACAAGTGACACATTTCAGAGAGAAAAATAAATAAATAATAACTTGGAATAACTAACTGCATGAGTGTGCACACCCCTACACTAATACTTAGTTGAAGCCCCCTTTGATCTGATTTCAGCACTCATTCTGGATAGGAGTCTACCAGCATGGCACATCTTGACTTCAGGATATTTTCCCACTCTTCTTTGCAAAAATGTTCCAAATCTGCTTAATTGCAGGGACATCTCCTTGCACAGCTGTCTTCAGGTGTCCTTATTGATTTTCTATAGGATTCAGGTTTGGGCTCTGGCTGGACCATTTCAAAACATTATTCTTTATTTGCTGAAGCCATTCTTTTGTTGATTTAAGTGTGGTTTGGATCATTGTCATACTGAAATGTGAAAGTCCTCTTAATTTTAAGCTTTCTAGCAGACGCCAGAAGGATCTGTGCCAAAATCGACTGATTTTCACGCCTTTAATGTAAAAATTACAACCTATGGAATGACACTAAAAAAACAAAGTGACCCATTTCATTGGGGAAAAAAAACCTTTTATAATTGATTATGTAGTTGTGTTCAGAATGAACTTATAATCAAGCAATACTATTTCATGTGAAATAGTACACACCTGTATTAATGATTAACACCTGACTCTATGATTAACTCCAAAGAGAGAACCAGTCAGTGAGGCTGTCAAGAGGCCTACAACAGCGTTAAAAGAATTGCAGCTCTGTCTGGCAGGTACTGGTTGTTCCCTACATTTGACAACTTTCTCCAGTATTCGCTATCTTTCTAGTCTATGGGTCAGGGTGGCAAAACGCAAGACTTTTCAGACAAAAATAACAAAACATCCAAGCTCACCTAAATGACCACGATGTAACTTTTTGGACAAAATGATAAAAGGTATGTTTGGCACGGTCAAACATACCAGCACAGCAAAAGCACAGCACAGGAAAAGAACACCATAACCACAGTGAACCTTATGGCGTCTGCTTGAAAGCTGAAAACGAAGAGAACTTTTACCTTTCAGCATGAGAAGGATCCAAAACACATCTGAATCAACAAAAGAATGGCTTCAGCAAAAAAAAAAAAAAATAATTAAAAAATAATCTGTGAAGGGGACTTGCACATGAGATGCCCTCACAATTCTATAGATATGGTATGTTTTTGCAAATAAAAGTGATTCCAAAGTCAAGATGCCAAGCTGATTCACACCGACTGAGTGCTTTAATAAAATCAAAGGGTGCTTCAACTAAGTATTATTTCAGGGTGTGCATACTTATGCTGTTAGTAATTCCAAGTTTTTATTTACTTATTTTTTCTCTGAAATATGTCAATCTTGTTTTCAGCAACAAGTTCTGATATGGTTTATCTTTACATCACAAAAAACAGCAAACCTGTGTAGACATTTTATATCGACTCAATTTTTTTGTTTTTACAACCTTTCTACCCATCATGTTACTTTTTTATTTTGCTGTCTTTTCCATCAGGAAATGCAAATCTAGGTCTATATCTGGCTTTTATTGATAAGGACAATTGATAAGGATGTATTGAAAAGGACAATGGAAGAGGTATTAACAAGAGCCAAATTCAAAAAATTACTTACACGAGTTTCTATCAGAGCATGTACTGGTGACTACCACGGCACTGGACATTTTTTATTTCTCCTTTTGATTTTACAGCTGATTCCTCCAGGACCAGGTTTGAGCACCACTGTAGGCCTACTAGACCACAGCTTTGACAACTCTACTTATCTTCAGAGTTGTCTTAAAATTTTTAGTCCATCTCTATTTTAGTTTTGCCAGGAATAATGATTCCTCATAAAATGTAGTTCCTGTAGTAGATCAACTGGCCACATTCCGGTCTTTTGTTCTTCCTAAAGGAACACACACTAATTGACATGTCATTTCAAGCAATGCGACATGCAATACTTTATCTCAAACAATTGTAAATGTTTTATTATTAATAATTTTGTTGTTGTTGTATAATTGACACTTTGTTAAGCTCCGCCAAACAGACACAAGATTTCTGTGAACAGCACACATTTTATATGATATAGTTAAAAAACAATATAGGCTTCAATGAAGTGTGACATTGCAATGCATTTTTATCTGTTCATTTCTTGAAGCAATTTCTAAATTAAGCAAGTAACTTGATAAAAAACTGAAATCAGAAACACTTTTCTTGGTTTAGAGAAAAGCCTCATTTGATAATGCTTAATGTTTCTACAACACATTCACTATGGTACTGTGTGCTCTTTTGTTATCAACACTATAATGACCTGAATCAAGAATTATTGATTCATAATTCATAATTTATATGAATTATTATTTATTTTCTTTTACCTTTATTTTCCACATTCATTTGGGAATTGGGGCTGACAGAGTTTAATCCATAGCACTTCCCACAAGACAGAAAATACCACTTGTATCCATAAAATTTCATCTTCACTGTAAAAAAATATATATATTGTTCGAAACTGTAAATATTATAAAACATTATTAGAGTACTTTTTTACAAGAAAACGTCGCCCTTTCCAAATAGGTTACTTGCTGTTTCTTTGTGATATTATTTGTGATATTTACTTGCAGTTTGAGTGAAAATTGTCAATCCTACACCAATATATATTTGTTTTCAGTGTAAAACATTCAAACACTCAGGACTACAGTTTACAAAAGTCTGATGACTTGGCAGAATACAACAACCTTGGTTTGTCAACTATACCCCAACTTCATAAGCAACAACCCACTTTGTTTATAACTGCAAAAACTGATAAACATAAAACATGAAAAAAAAACTGAAAAAAAAAACTTGGTGAATTTGGTTCAGTAAGTTTCTGTGATGGAAGAGGAAGGAGGAGGGGAAGATAAATTCCCCTGCTGTAATTATCCTCAGCAGTGTTTTTGTCAGGGGCCAACTTTTCCCCCCCTTATTAGGTTTTATGGCTCCTTCCGGGCAGGTATGCAGTCTCTCGTGATCTCTTCTCATTTAATTGGTCATTTACAAGATGGCTTCTGCGATTCTAACAGCTTGTAAAGCTAGCAGGCAAGACCCAGGCCTTTTTTGCCAAAAATTCAATGAGGAAGAGTTGTATATACCGTAGGTGGAGAGGGGGCAGAGCAGAGAACTAAAGTGCAAAACAGTTTTGTGTGTGTGAATTTGAATATGATGTTTCAAACAATGGCAAGGCGCTACATACAGGTACAGTACAAATGTGTCAGCTGGTTGAAATTTTGCTATACAGCTTCTTGGTATATGCACAAATCAGAGGGCAGGACTGCTTTATGATATTTACATGTGAGGGCAACAGAAACAGAGCAATGTGAAAAATTCAGAGCATGTTCCAAATAAGTTAAGACCATGATGAACAGTGTGATTATTTGGCACAATGCAAAATTTGGTTGTTTGTGGTTACTGAACAACTTGTGCTATTTTAATGTCAAGTTAATGTGTCACAAGCTAATGTGACTCACTTACCCAATCAAAAATTACAGTCAGAACTATATCTGTTTTATAATATTAGTTTTAAACTGTTGTATATGTTTAAAAATTGTATATGCACTGATATGACAGATGTATCATTCATTTGTTATGAATACATCTACGTTTAAGTTTAAGTTTAGGTTAAGTTCCACATACAAAAATCAAATGCATTTAATTTGGAAGTATTTCATTTCATTTTCAAGGTATAGTTAACAGAAAAATTTAAAAAGTTTGTAATCGCTTAGGCTGTACACCCTCAAGTTGTTCTAAACTTATGAGTTTCTTTTTTCTGCTGAACACAAAAGAATATGTTTTAAATAATGTTTGTGATCAAACAGTTGACAGTACCCATTGACTTCCATAGTAGGAAAAAAAATACTACTATGAAAGTCAAAGGCTACGGTCAACTGTCTGGTTACCAGCATTCTATAAAATATCTTCTTTTGTGTTCAACAGAATAAAGAAACTTAGGTTTGGAACAACATGATGGTGAGTAAATGATGACAAAACATTTTTTTGGAGTGATGTTTTTATCTATCTATCCTTTTAATTTAATTTCAAGTATTTCATTATTTTTATTAAATAAATTATATAATATTATATATTATGAACCCATTTTTTGATAACTTTGTTATACATTGTAAACTGGTAGGCTATATAGGATTTTGGCGTTACCACCCTCACCTAGTCGTCTTGCTTTTACTCATTGTCAGCAACTACGTAGCCATTCAATTTTGCAGAGTTGGTGAGTTTTATCCCAGCAAACATTGGTCCGACGGCAACGTCGTGTCCCTGGCCAAAAATAGTTGCGGCCAGGACGTCATAAATCGGTAAAAAATGCAACACAGAACATTTCCTAAAAATGCATTCAGATACATTTGTACATGTCTACAGTTGCATGTATAATTGTTATTTTAACTTTTAGCTCGTGTAGTTATGTTTAGTGTATCGGGTGAGAGGACGTCACCTGGCGACGTCTTTTACACGTGCATTTATAGTCCATCATGACCCTCTATGAAATCCTTGTTAAATATTCAAAAGCTGCGCTTAATCCTCGCATGGTTAATACTGCAATAATTAATGTAGTTGCCCATGAAGTTTTTAAGAGGTTGTGAAGAAGACGTCCACTGGCGTCCTTTACACGTCTAGTCAGGCTGTGAATACTATACGTCCACTGGCGTCTTTTGCACGTCTAGTCTAGCAAGACAGAAAAAAATTATCAGGATTTATAATTCTTTATAAAATACACGATTTATATACAAATGAATATATATTTACTTTATCTTGTTTTTATAAATTATAATCACAAAATGCACAGTATAGTCAAGTGATTGCAAAGCCACTGCATTTTAGTCATTATTTTAACCTGTTGTACCTGATGTATTAGTTGTTATTTTTTTATGGAATGTATATACATGTAAAACGGAAATATACCCGGTCACCATTTATGTCTGAGTTGGATGTAATTACCCAAACCCTCTGCCCAAACCATAAACTGTGCTGCCAAGATGTAGTAACAAAAGATCTCGCGATATTACAAAATCCTGCGATGGGATTATCTCGCGAGATGTTAACACGTTCTCCCCATAGATTCTGGAACTTTGAACAAACACGAGGAGAGGAGGGAGTTGTGTCGATATTATTAAAAATCTACTGTTGGGTAAGTACATTTTGTATTAGGTTAACGTGCTTGAGTTTTACTTGTGTGACATGAATGAACCGAAAGAAATTGCCCACATTGTGTGTCAACTGAAATTTACTGAGTTTGGCTAAAATTAGCCAGTAGGCTAAAAGTAACTTTGAACGTATACAACAACGGTAACGTTATACCAAGTATATTGTTTAATGATACAGTCATTACTGTAACTTATTAATGTAGCCTTTTGAGAGTTTCTTTCAGAAAGTAAATTATCTGAAATGGAATGAAATGTTTAGCTGGATTTTAACATGTATGTTTTCAGTAACTGCTTTAAAAATAAAAGCAGAACATATTTTATACAATAAAATAAAATGTAATGCATGTTGATTACCTTTTTCTAATATGTCATTCATGATTCATTCATCTTGTTCCATGTTTTTTTTTAATTTAGTTGTAGACCATAAAAATATTTTGAAAATAAGTGCATATCATTTACCTCAAATTTTAATTTAATAATAATTTTATTTATTTAAATATATATATATTCTCTTCCCTTAGATGCTGTGAAGAGGTGGAGCCCAAATGCTACATACTCTGAAATTGATGCAGCAATGGCAGAACACCTGAAACACGCTCCAGGAACAGCTGGTGGATACAAAAACTGAGCCAAACAATGTGTTTTTAAACGGATAGTTTCCCCAAAAATGAAAATTGTCATCATTTACTCAACCTCCTGTTTCAAACCTGTATACCTTTCTTCATTGAATTTTCATTTTTGGGTGAACTATCCCTTTATATAATAATTCAGTATTTTGTAATTGGTATTTTAGTTTGGTTAACAAATGTTAAACATTGAAAAAATATTAAGATACATTTTGGCTGTTCAAGATCAATAAAATGTGCTAAATCAGAACATGCTTCTTTTTTTCTTATGTCCACAAATAATGTGTTCTTGTTTGTGATGTACACGTGATTAAAACGTTTTATTGACGGTCAGGTCTGACTAGACCAATTTTGGACCTTTTTAGAACCTTTGTCAAGATGTGTAAACTTCAAGACTTGATTGCCTTTCACGATGTTACACAATATGTGTGTGATTATTTTAAATGCAGGCTTATATACACTTAATTATGCAGCGACACATTTAAACACACAAATGACGACGCATTTAGACGTCCAGGGACGCGCTGAAGAGACGTGGAATTCACGGCCAGAAAAGACGTGTAATTCACGGCCAGAAGAGACGTGGAATTCACGGCCAGATGACGTCGAAGACGTCGGTTAAACTTTCATTTTGGAACTATTTTTCAACCATGACGGGACGTGTCGGACGGACGTCTTTTCAACGGTCATTACACGTCCAAATGTTTGCTGGGATGGTACCATGGTCTTCATCTTAGACAAATTGACACGGCATTGCAGCTTGTGCTTGCCAGATATATTATCCTCTGGCACACGGTTATTAGCCGCCATCAGCATCTGCAGTGCATTAAAAAAGTTTAGTAAAAGCTTGCACAGATTCAAAGGTCCTCTCAGCACCTTTAACATGTGACAGACGTCTGTTAAAAACATCCCCTCTTTGCGCTAAACACAGCCAGATGCAGAATTTGGGGGAAAATTGTGAGCCATAATACAGCCTTTTTACCCAATGCAGAGAACTGATTGTCATAGAAGTATTAAAGTGGATTAAAGTTTTGAACAATACATCATGTAACTCAAAACTTTGTGTCAGAGCATGTTGTTTGAGTTTGTTAATATGTGTGTGTTCAGGATGTTAGCAGGAGGGTTGTATAAACGGCCTGTATGTAATTGTTTTTTACTGCTGCGTGTCCCGAGGCACAGTCTCGTTGGCTTGTGTGCGGGCAGTCAATGGGATCCAGGTGTGACAACACACTCGCATGGCAATTCATAACTCTTTTACGTTTTGGTTCATTGGTTGCTAATTCGTATGATCTCATTTGTATGTTTTTGTACGATCTGCTTACACCCCAGTGACGGCTAGATTTAGATGTGGATCTTCTTGCTTACATTTTTCTAAAAATCGTATGTCTTCATAGCCTGGTTAAAACCAGACCATTCTCAGTTGTAACTGAGTTATGGTCTGGCAAAGCCTCATAGACAAAGCATTTCCAGAGGGGCGTCACCAACGGACGTCGCGGATAGACCTAAAACCAATCAGAGCGATGAAGGAGATGACGTATGCAGAGCGGCGGAAAAACATCTCTGAGTGTTGTTCTTTGCTCGGTTTTTAACAAAAAGGAAATGTTCATATCGCTTAAAACAGACGCGATAGCTGATTCGAACGAGTGATGTTCAACGGCGGCATCCATCTTTGTAATGTAGGCTACAAAATCTGCTTCAAAATCCCAGCGCTGTCGTCATCATGTAAAGCCCGCCCCAACGTTTCTGATTGGTGCCTCGATTTCGACGGATTGGAAATGGGCTTGAATGAGCTCTTTGCCAGACTAACTTTCAGAGCAAATCTAAATTTGCCGGAAGTTGTCTGGGTTTTCCCAGGCTAATGTTTTCATACAAATCAAATCAAATCTACCAGCATAAGTTATGTTTTGCACGCTGGGACCAGTATGGGATACTGGTTGCTGGTTTGCGTGATCCCAGCATGACATGTTATATTTTGAGTGCTGGTATCATCCCAGCAAGACCATTACAAAAGTCATATGTGTTACATATCACATTTCTATAGTGTGTGCTCAGTTAAATAAAGACCAAGACAATTTTCCAATTAATTAAAAATAATAATAATAAAGAAAATGCATGTTGCAGGTTACATGTTTACTTGTAGACAGCAAAATCCTCAGTGTACGAACATTGCTCAGATTTCATATGGCCTCAATCTATAGAGAGTAAACAATGAAGCAGATTTGCAGTTAAATAAAGAAGATTCAGACTTTTTATTATTTTTTATTATTATTGGCCATTAATGATGACATATGTGGTTAAGAAGCAGACACACTGAAGATAAGAGAAGAACAGAGCCGATCAGAAACACAACTACAACTGACTCACAGCCACAGAGCCTTAGATTAAATAAACTGCAGATAAATCAATATCTCACCAGAGGAAAATTTATTGTTAAATTAATTATTTCAGCAATTTGTTGAAAGTGCATGCTATCACTGTTGTCTAATATTTCATGCGCCTGACTGCAATGACAACTTTTACTGTGTGCACTTTTTGGAATCAGTGAATGACAGCATTTTGACACGTCAGTTGCCAAATGAGCATGGAAGGGTTTAAAAACAACAACTTTCAATTTTGAACAATCAAGTTGTTATTAACTGTACCATTGAAAGAGCTCTTCTACCCCTGTTATTGAATAAACTTTTATTTGACATTTTTCTTTTTTTATACATATCTCTAAATGCTTTTGTTTTGCAGTGTGCACAAGTTCGTTTTTAACTGATCTGTGTACAGATCTTTTAAAACTGGACACAAATCCTTTGATCCTTTGAAACCTTTTTTTCTTTGTTATTCAGATGACATTGATTAATAATAATATAATCATAACTAACAATTAAAATGTTCCCCGCAATCTTCGTTTTGCTTAAGAACACCAGCTAGACCAGAACTATACCAGCACTAACAGCATAAAACCAGCCTGGACCAGAATTTTCAGTCATGGGTAACATCAACCTCTCTGTTTGTGCTATCCTGGGAATTGTGATATCAAACATGACTTTATTTTTTTAAATGAAGGACAAATCCCACTGACTTGTGGCTTTTGCAGACGCATACATCATCTCTTTCATCTCTTTAAGACGCATACATCACCTCTCGTGAAATCACACCCCAAATTATATTCAACCTTCATCAATTATCTATAATTTAAAATTAAATTATCTATAACTTGTTCTTTCATTAGTTGCTGCACAGTTGTATTATTTGCTATCCACACAGAAAAATACAACTGATGTTTTTATTTATGCAAAGCTTTTGAAAAAGACACTTTTATTAAACAGGGTATTAAATGTGTACTAACGCATCATTGAAAATCGAAAATGATTTATTAAAAAGGATACTTTCAAGTAGCATAATTTAAATAAATTAAAAGGATACTTTAGTGCATTATACTTCAGCCAGACAGACACATTCTGTTCTGTTCAGTGTCAATGAAGAATATTATTTTTAAATTACGTTTTAAATGCAATGCATTTCCTAACTAATAAAGTACATTTAAAGAAAAGTATATACTCGATTGTCATGTCTACTTCAGTTAAAACATTTTAAAAACATGTTTATGTGGAATACAAAAGAACATGTTTTTAACAACATCAACAACAACGGCTCAGGGTTTTTATTTATACAATGTTGGTTTGAACCAACATGTTCTGCAGAAGAAAGTCATACAGGGTTGGAATGGAATGACATGAGGGTGAGTGAATGATGACAGGATTTTCATTTTTCGTGAAATACTTTTAAGGAATCAAGTTTAAATACAATTAAGTTGCGATAGGTTCCATTAAGTGTTAACATATTATTTTCATTTTAAGCCCTTTAAAAAAAAAAAAAAAACTTTAAATACATCTTTTTCATAAGACCTGGGTCGCAACATTGCTGTAAATCTGTGTAAATCAGTAGAATGCTTTTTTCAGTAGAAAGGTTACTGGTTAGACCTTTTTATCTGCATAATGTACGGTTGTGCATCATTACATGTTGAGCCTCAAGCAAATGGATGCTATTAAATAAACATAAAAAGACCTTTGAACATCCTTTTTACTTTATCCAGAGGGAAACGTTGACATAACCAGCGAAGTGGAGCTTATTTTAATTTTAACATTACATTTGATCTTTTTACATAATTTTACATTTCAGAACAAATTAATTATGAAATCAATTACTTTCAAGAATAATGTGAAATCATGTCTTTGCATATACATTTTTAAATTACAGTTAATAAACAAAACTGAAAACATGTTTATCATAGAAGCCTATTATTTTTTCTGTCTGAGCTGCTTTTATAATGATTAATGACTTAATATTCAGATCCACACACACACACACACACACACACACACACACATATATATATATATATATATATATATATATATGCTATTCCAGAACTGTCTGGTCTTAGCCAGAATATTTTTCACTTCTCATTTATCTCCCAGCAGACAGTCTTCTTCACTTCCAATAGACTGCTATTGTTATTTTAAGTTATATCTCAAGTCTCCATCGATCATATAGAGAGAGCTGTTTGGCAACGTACACCTTTCATGTTTCATGAGTTCCCTTTGAGACAGCAGGGGTGAAGAAAGAGAAGGAATCTCTTTGTATCTGAATTGAGGATTTGGTTACAGATATCAGAATCTGCCAAACCCGATTAGGATTAGTAACCCGATTAGTAACCCGTGTGACCCCACCTCTACTGGATTTACAACAATCTGTTGTGGACTGTCCATTGCTGCGTTGATTCCTAAACCTATAACCAGGGATGTGCAGAGTGTTCCTCAGGGGCAGGGGCTCAAATGTAAAAAAGTGGCATATATTTTGATCAAATATGTGCAGATTGATGAGCATAAGAGACTTCTTTCATAACATTAAACATAGTAATGTGTCCAAACTTTTGACCGGTACTTCACACAACAGGCCTGTCAGTGGCACCATGGGCTTCATTTAACCAACTATGATAATTTGATCAAATGGTAAATGGTGTATCAATAAACATAGGCTAAATACAAGTGTTTTGTTGTCAATTAACATCCGTTGTTTCAACGACGCAGATTCAGTTCGCTTCATAAATGTAAATTCATCTGTCCATGTAATTTTCAACCGATTTATGAATGACCTGAAAATTACCACTCCACTTCACATTGTCCAATACAATTTGAACTTCTTGTGCCCAGAGACGATTAGATGGCATCAGTGATGACGATTAGCATGCATCAGTGAATTATGTAATATTTTAAAATATGTGTATTTTTAATTGAATCAACTCACTACCTTATTATTGAAAAAAAAGTTGGTTTATTTTTTCCTGCCGTCGAGCCATAGGTATTCACTGAAAGAACCATATTTGGATCGAGAGCATATTCCCGTGGAATACGTTTACAATAGTGCATTTTTGTTTTAAAAATCATAACTTTTGATACGGTTACGCCTGCGTCCACACTACTCCTGAGTTCTCGACCCTCGAAAACAGAGACTTTTGAAAACACTGTAGACCCCGTCAGTAAAGTCCTAAACAAGACACACGCAACCCATAGCAGCGCGTTATCGGCTTTTTTAGGTTTGTACACATTGTCATGTTGATTATAATCAAATGCATTGGTAACGCTTTAGATTACAGCCCGGAAAGTACTGAGTAATTAAAGCGATTTTACAGTGTAACGTTCGGTAATTATAGTGTACCTACAACATACTTACAATATAAGTATAAGGGAACAATATTTAAAGTTTGGGGAATAAAGGTGCAACAACCAGGAGAATTAAACAATTATTTATACTGTAAGTATTAAAGAACTAAAGGGTGCTTATTCTACTATTATGACATAACAATCTTACATTTGGGAGCAATTTAGCAAGAACATACCTTTTTTTGAAATAATGGTGAACCAGTACATACTGAATAGGCTTT
This sequence comes from Rhinichthys klamathensis goyatoka, assembly GCF_029890125.1. Lineage (NCBI taxonomy): Eukaryota > Metazoa > Chordata > Actinopteri > Cypriniformes > Leuciscidae > Rhinichthys > Rhinichthys klamathensis. The sequence continues at coordinate 21,716 of NW_026607366.1, forward strand.
TTAAAAATTACAGGGTACATATCTATGCATTTATAAAGTAATCTTTTTAACAAAAGTGCACTGAAAACGAAAACTATTGCAACTTTTGCTGAAATATTGGGGAAAGATACTCTTGTTTCATGTAGTGGTGCTTGTTACCCTCTTGTTCCATGTAGTTGGGTAAGTACAATGAAACTGCATACACACTATCTTATATCACTGACTCGGAAACCTTTATTTATACAAGCACCACTTACCCTGTAACCACATGAAACCTGATTTATTTCCCAGTATATTTAAAAAAATTGCAATAGTCTTAGCATTTCTTGCATTGAAACATGTTAGCCCAAACATCTGCACTTTTGCGAAAAAAAAAAAAAAAAGATTTTTTTTTATAAATGCATATATGTACCCTGTCATTTTTAAAAAGATACAGTATGTATTGCCTTGGTACACAATTATTACAAAAAGGTACGCAGTGTATGTTCTCGCTAAATTGCTCCCAAATGTAAGATTGTTGTATAATAATAGTAGAATAAGAACCCCCTGGTAACGCTTTAGCTTACAGCCCGGAAAGTACTGTGTAATTAAGAGGAATTTACAGTGTAACTTTCTGTAATTATTGTGTACCTATAAAGTACTTACATGTAAGTATAAGGGAACAATATGTCAAGTTTGGGGAATAAAGGGGTAACAACCAGGAGAAATAAAAAAATATGTATGCTGTAAGTAGTATTATAGAACTAAGGGGTTCTTATTCTACTATTATGATACAACAATCTTACATTTGGGAGCAATTTAGCGAGAACATACACTGCGTACCTTTTTGTAATAATTGTGTACCAAGGCAATACATACTGTATCTTTTTAAAAATGACAGGGTACATATCTATGCATTTATAAAAAAAAATCTTTTTTTTTTTTTTTATCGCAAAAGTGCAGATGTTTGGGCTAACATGTTTCAATGCAAGAAATGCTAAGACTATTGCAATTTTTTTTAAATATACTGGGAAATAAATCCGGTTTCATGTGGTTACAGGGTAAGTGGTGCTTGTATAAATAAAGGTTTCCGAGTCAGTGATATAAGATTGTGTGTATGCAGTTTTATTGTACTTACCCAGTAAATACATGGAACAAGAGGGTAACAAGCACCACTACATGAAACAAGAGTATCTTTCCCCAATATTTCAGCAAAAGTTGCAATAGTTTTCGTTTTCAGTGCACTTTTGTTAAAAAGATTACTTTATAAATGCATAGATATGTATCCTGTAATTTTTAAAAAGCCTATTCAGTATGTACTGGTTCACCATTATTTCAAAAAAAGGTATGTTCTTGCTAAATTGCTCCCAAATGTAAGATTGTTATGTCATAATAGTAGAATAAGCACCCTTTAGTTCTTTAATACTTACAGTATAAATAATTGTTTAATTCTCCTGGTTGTTGCACCTTTATTCCCCAAACTTAAAATATTGTTCCCTTATACTTATATTGTAAGTACGTTATAGGTACACTATAATTACCGAACGTTACACTGTAAAATCGCTTTAATTACTCAGTACTTTCCGGGCTGTAATCTAAAGCGTTACCGAACCCCTTAGTTCTATAATACTACTTACAGTATACATATTTTTTATTTCT
>NW_026607367.1:0-40321 GCF_029890125.1 Rhinichthys klamathensis goyatoka
GATGGTATGATTATATTTTTATTGTTGGTTTAATGACTTTGAAAATCTTGTTTATTTGTAAGTGTTACAGTTATCAACATGGTGACACACAAGGAATGTAGCCTGGTGATTTGAACTTTGGTAGTTCTTGTTTTATAACATGCTGAACCTAAGTGTTGAGTTTAATCGCTTGCATTTTGTATTGCATATGTGCACACATAAACTGCCAACTGCTCCTCAAGTGTGTCAGACTCTATCTCCGCCTTAACCCAAACGTAATACAGTAATACAAGGTATGTTACTTTTTATTGTGGGTAAATTGCAGTCATGTAATAACTGCAATGTGTTATCTTTGCACTTTGTATGATTCTGACCTTCATTTTAATGTCTTTGAAACATTGTGTTTCTGAAACAGAGACAGTTAAGGCAATGTTGACCCGCCAGGATGTGATGGCAAAAAACATCAAGGAGATCCTCCTCCGGTTAAACCAGACTGTAAGCGTGACTAAAAATTACCAGCACGTGACGTCGTCACAACGTCATATTGTTTGCTGGGTTCTAGCCACACGCTCATAGTTTTGATTAGAATACATCACATCCGGTCGGCCGGTCGCATATGGTCTAGCCGCAGAAGTTCATATTTCAATGGATCCAAAGCTCAAATCGGATACGAATTTTCCGCATACGCATATGATCGGAACTCCCCACAGCTCCCGTACGACTCTCCATTGGAAATGAATGACTTCCGGTCCAACGGCTGTCGTTTGTCGTGTGCAGTGGAAAGGCGGCTTAACTGTGCGATCATTACTGGGGAATCCCCTCGTGGGAAATCCCCAGCTGCTAGACTTGCTGTAGTGAGAGCGTCAGCCTTCATTGAACGCGGCTTGCGAGAATATGCACTTGCTGCAGGGAGGGTGAGACACGCGGGGAACAGATCGGTGTTAGCTCACTCAGTCCCGTTCACTCAGCACTACAGCTCCATTGTTTATTAGGGGGCTTTTACACTGGGCTCGTTTGCTCCGGTCCGAGCCCGAGAGCGTTTGTTCCCGGCGCCCCCTGCATCGTTGGTCTGGTTTCACACTCAACTTGATTCTATCGAACCCTAGTGCGTTTGCGTGCATATTACGTCATCGCAAACGTGCACGGCGCATGATAGAAAACAGAACGTGGGGCAATATTGTGTTTTTTTATTAATTCGCTGCTATTATGCGCAGTTGAGTGAACAATACAGGTTTACTGTGCGTGTGTCACATAAGGTGGCCTTCTGCTGCTTGCAAACGGACTCTTTTGAGGAGACAGTGGATTTCCAAATTTGGTGCCCTGATTTCACGCGCAATGCACGAATACACTGCAGGCTCACTCTCGCTCGTATCCAAGGTAAAATCATCAACACTATCATCCCTTACAAGTGTTTTATTTAACTGAATACATCACAATAAGCTAAAATGCATGCGCAGGTTACTTTACTTCCTGAACAAGTGCGCACCCGAGTCCGTGCTGCTTTCACATTCACGCGAACCGCGGCACGGTTCGGGAGCAACCGAAACTCAGACCACCTCCTCCAGGTAGTCTCGGGTTCGGTACCCCAGTGCGCACCCGGGTCCCATGACAGCGTTCACATTAGCGATTTTTCATGCGAACCGTGCCCCGTTCCGAACTAAACTGCCAGTGTGAAAGCCCCCTGAGTCTCATACTTGAGAGAAAGAGAACGAGGGGAGGAGCCGCAGTGCATTATGAAAAATGCAGCCGAAAATATGCTCTTTTTGAGAAATTAGCTCTTGTTATACTCACTTGATAGTAGCAGGGGAGAAGCGTCATTCTCAGCTGCCTGAATCAGTGGAGAGCGCAGGAAATCGCCATAGTAGTCGCCGGAATGGCTGCAGGGAGACGGTGAAATCAGCTGCAGCGCCCCATAGTGCGCGCCGATCAAAGACTCTGTTCTGCTGATTGGCCTGTTGACGGCGAGAAGTGTTTTCATCGCTGAAGGAGAAGAAATCAGATTTTTATGGCGAAATGAGCTACTTTTATAGGAAGATGGCCCACCCCTTTTGATGGGCTCTGCGCTCACTCGGCGGGATACGCCACGATTGTCTCCCGCAGACACACTGCTTTGCCAAGGGTTCGTGCAGTTCCCACTGAGCAGCCAATGAGCGCACTCAGAGCATCACTCTGTTGTGGCTTTGCAGTAGGTAATACACGCGCCCCCTACCGTATAACAGAGACAATTTTTCGTCAATGGCGGGGAACCGTTTTCTCACAAATTATGGAACTGTTCATTAATGGTGGGGAAAGAGTTAAAAGGAAATCAGCATCTTGGTTGAGTTTACCGGAGTTCAAAGACATTAAAAGCTTGCACCTGCGAGAAGGATCTTTGGTCTTGGGAAAGTTACAGCTTGTGTGTCAAGGAGATTAGAACCTAACTTCGGCAGTAAACAACAGGAGTATAAAAGACTTTAGAGTTGATTGCCTCTTTGGATACTGATATGTCATTAAACCCCAGACACCTAGAAGCTCAGAGTTGAAGACAAGAAACCCTGCGCTGACTAAACCTTTAATTCAAAGCAGGACCATTGTAGTTTATACTTTAATGAAGTTTTATTTGCTTTTACATTTTTGTTTGTTATAAAAAGAAAAGTAACCAATTCATATAAATTTTATTTATTACAAAAACTGCCTTCTGAAGCTTTGATTTATAGTGTTTTAAGAATTTGATTAAGAAGAGAAGTCTTCTGACCAAATTGTAAAATACTTATAATTTAGGCCAGACTCGACTTACTTTACCTAACCTGAGAATAATAAATAATAAGGTTAAAGGTGTTAAGATCAAAGTACACATTGCAAAACAACAGCTAACAAAACAGGTTAATGGAAACTTTATCATAAGGGCATACATTTCCCAAAATCTAGGGCATTCTTGTACATGAAAAGTTGTAAATCAGGTTAACGTTTACATTTACTGTTTTTATACATGTCACTTAATTTAACCCTCTGGGGTCCAAGGTGTTTTGGGCTCCTTGAGATGTTTTGACATGCTCTGACATTTGTGTTTTTTTCAGTTGCTTATAAACATATTAATGGCACAGGTGAAATTACACTCTATTTAGCACACACAGGACTACCATAATATGTGAGCAACATGTATGTACAAGTTTGTATTTTTGAGAGAATATTGTTTATGCGTGGTTATTGAAAAAACGAAAAAATAAAGTTTTTGAAATAAGGACACAAAAAACATACTAAATATGTGTCCACAAGACTTTTGACTAGTGGATGTTGTCGCCTAGAGTTTTTGCTTCAAAATGATCTGAAAATCATCCTTCCTAATCATTCACATAAAACAATAGATTGTTTTAAATTGTGAAAAACATTTTTTTGTTTGCCAAGGCAATATGCGGATGGGCGGAACGGCCCAACCCATTCTCATGAATAATTAAGTGGTTCTCAGACAGTGACCCTGCATAATAATGAGCCTTTCATTCAGGGGTGTCACACAAGAAAGAATGCAAGGACCATATATATATATTGTCATTGCATTCTTTCTTGTATATATATATATATATATATATATATACACACACACACACACACACACACACATATATATATATATATATATATATATATATATATATATATATATACAAACAATCAATATATAAATGAAAGCCAAAAGCACATTTTTGTCATACCTGGAAACAAATCCTGGTCAAATGCTATATAGGCCATTCTACAGAATTGGTTCAAAGTTACAGTTGGAAACATCTTGAAAAGAAAATAGTCTTTTTCCATAAATGTCTTATAAAGTTTTATTTTTTAAAGTAGACCAATACAATAAAAATAAACCAGTCGCATTTCAAAGTCGTTCGCGAAATGACCGCCAGGTGGCGCAAAGGGACATTTATCAAAACGTAAGTGGGGCTAATGTCAATTAACAGTAAGGATGAAATTCTACAAGTTATTTAAGTAAGTTAAGTAATTTTATTTGTAATTTGCAAATAAGCCTACAACAAACATTTATTTTTAAACAAATATTTTTTAAATATGCAACATGCACGTTTAAACAACAAACAATACAATCTGAACCAGCGCTCCTGTATTGAGACATGCAGCGCGTTTCAGTTACGATCCTGGTTCCAGTGGCCTTAATACATTCACGGCTTTTTAAAATGTCAAAAAGCGTTTTGAGATGGTTTTGAATGAAATATTGAAGTTTATAATTAGGGTATTTTGGCACACCACGCCGAGTGGCTATGCATTATTGATTATTCTAAAATCTGTCTTTATTATGGCATGTTGAATTAGAGTTTGACAAACGCGGCGGCGCGTTCATTTGAATTTATTTTTCTCATAACAGCTAAAAGAACTTACTGCGTAATTGTTGGTCATACAGATAAGATATCATCTTTTAAAACTGTAAAAGGTCTTTTATTCATGTAGGCTAAAGTAGGCCTACACTCTCTGGCTAACGACAAAACGTTTTCTAGCTCATGGGATAAAGAAACGTTTGAGCATTTCTCAGTGAGAAAATTCATAGCCGAGCGGTAGAACTTACGGTTCGATCATCAAGATGACACGGGTTCAAATCCCGATCAAACATGGTCTACTGTAAATTTTATATTTATTAATGCAGAGAGATTTGTCTAGCTCTAATACTCTGTTACACCATACAGTTTTTGCTTATATTTATAAAATAAAATTACCATGCATTTCCATTTTACACTAAGGAACAATAGTATCCAACAGAACGACTTTGCATCTGTATAATAATAGGCTACCAATCGTAATTTCAAAAGCAGTTCTGTTCTGTAAAAAAGTAATTTTATATATATAGCTAGCTAGCCTATATATATATATATATATATATATATATATATATATATATATATATATATATATTATATATATATTTTTTTTTATTAGGCCTATTATTATTATTTTTTGATTCCCTACAACCTAGAGTTTTTAAAAACATGGTTTTAAGTAAAGTGTGATTTGCCAGGGGGGACGGGGATTTCCTTCTGGTCTAAACATCCCTGCTTCTGCTGAATTATTTGAATCCCCACACCCCTCCCTCCACAGTAATCAATACTATAGGCTACTTCACCAATAGACCATATCAAATATAAAATAGAGATATGCAACAAGCACGTTTAAACGACAAACAATAAAATCAAAACCAGCGTTTCAGTTGTTCATTAGTTCAAGTGGCCTTAATGCATGCACGGCTTTTAAAATTTCACAAAGCGTTTTGAGATTATTTTGAATGAAATATTGAAGTTTATAATTAAGTGTTTTGGCACGCCGAGTGGCCCTATGCATTTTTCTAAAGTCGGGTTTTATTCTGGCATGGTGAGTTAGTGTTCGACAAACGCGGCGGCGCGTTCATTTAGATTAATTTATTTTTCTCATTATTACAGCTAAAATAACTTAATAGGCGACTCCGTAATTTTTTGGTCATACAGATAAGAGTAGAGTAGCTTACATCGTTCAAAACTGTAAACTTGTATTCATATTAGGCTAACGACAAAAACAGTATATCTGTCGTCTCTGTCTCCGGGAACTGCGCGTCACAAAAATGAACCGAAAGCCACTTCAGCTCAGTCACGATAAGAAATCGGCTATGTCTAAAGCCTTTAAATGTCTAAATATTTAGGCTAATAAATGTTATCTGATTATGTAATCCATATGAAAACAAGAGGTACAGAGGATCTACTCAAACATGTAGCCTGTAAGCGCTTCCCAATGAGAAAATGACAAGACAAGGGTGAAAATCTCGCTCTAATTCATAGCTGCCAACTCTCACGCATTGGCCGTGAGACACCCGCATCTGATTGGTTTCACACGCTCACACGCCACACTCCCGATTTCTCACGCTGAAGTGTCAACCCGGGCGGTCAAATGCCTGGAAGATGAGTTTATCTATATATCTACCTGTTGAGCCACTCGTGATCGACTAGTTATACCGCAAATTCGTTAAAAATCTCCCGTTATCTAGAGCGAGCGTGCATGCGAGACAGAGATTGTGCTCCAAACCGCGTAGAGCGAGCGAGAGACCTTGCGCGAGCGAGACACACCCCCCCCCCCCCCCGTCAACAAATCTCACTCGTCTCTACACCCCCCACTCCCCCCCCCCCCCCCCCCCCCGTCAACAAATCTCAACTCGTCTCTACCCCCCAGCCCCCCCCCCCCCCCCCCCCCCCCGGTCAACAAATCTCACTCGTCTCTAGCTCTAAACCCCGTACCCCCCCCCCCCCCCCTCAACAAATCTCACGCAGAGCAAAATTCAAAAGCTGGCAGGTATGCTAATTAAATGTAGGCTAAATCGCCCTGAATTAAAATGTAAAAACAGATCAAATAATGTATTTGTCGAAATGTTGCGATATTGTTTCATTTAAGTTCATAATTATTCTATAGCCTACATGTTATTTAATTTAGCAGCATTACCACGAAGCACCGTGGTTCGATATTTATTTGAATAATAAAAAAAATAAAAATAAAAAAAAATTCACAAATTGCATGCCTGCTTGTAAGGATCCAAAGATCCCTGTAGAATTTAATATTGAGTTGAACATTTTGTTCATGACAACAAATTAACATGCGTTTTTTCAGATTATATTTAGTTTTGCTTGGAAAAAGCTGGCCCAAACCAGTTTTATTTCATCAATTATTGAAATAATGAAATATTTAGTAATACACTTTTTATGACAGAAATATCACTAGGCTACATGTAACTTAAATCATTTAATTCCTTCATTATCAACACTGTCTAAAATAGCGATTTAAGTGTGAATTGCGACTTCTCTTTGTGTTAAGTCAGCCTCAGACTCCGATAGCCTGTGGGGGGGTTGGAGGGACAGTTCAGTGCTGTATCGTGCGCGCAGGACAATAGGCCTGTTAATGTTCCTCTTTCATATGGAGAGTGTCGGATAACGCAGCCTTATCAGCTGATGTGTTTTTACCCTGTCCCTGAAATGCTTAATTTAGAGAGAGAGACCCGGTGCGCGCAGCGTGGGAGACTAAATAAACTTGTTAAAAAGAGATCCAGCGCGAGAGAGGCAAAGAAAAACGCATGTTTTTAATTTAATTATGTTTCTTTGGACAATTTTCGTTTTGTACTGTTTTAATTGTTTAACATAGCTGTCATTTCTTTGGCAATACAAATTTAAAATGTCGCAAGAATAAGATTAGCCTAGTGTTTCTTATTTTGCATCGCAAAAGAAATAAACTCTAAACCCGATGCAACCCTGTTTTAAATTAAAAAAAACTGTCCCGACACTTTATTTAAACCTTGAAATGTTCGAACTTGGTTTCAAACTTAAGTAATTTTAGTGTTCTTTTACATTACACAATAATTTAGCAGACTAAAGACGAGCTTCTTCATTTTCATTTTCTGATGCAATCGGCTGACAATCTTCCTTCATCAGTTTTTGTCGTTTGTGCAGCGGCTGCGGTTCTACAGGAATGTAGCAAATTTATGTTGTAATGATAATTAAACAAAACTCTTGACTTTAAATAAGTAAACAGTTAGCTATTTAAGCATCAAGGTGGTCAAATATAAACGATGTCGGCCGACATCGGTTAACAACATGTATGCTACATTGAGATTCGATCTCGGGTCGCTTGAAGCTCCTTGAAGCTCATGTTATTGCGTTGATCACTGAGCTACCGTCTGTACGCTGTTAAAACTAATGTCTTATGCTCTTGTAAAGCCTCATTGATGTAGCCTAAATGTTTTTATTGCAATGTTTTATGTTTTCATTATTTATTCAATTTCATTTCAGTAGCCTAATTTCAGTATTGTGATTATGAATTATTTTAACTACGTTTCACTTGTTGAATTCATCTGCTACCAGCTTTCAATCGCTCTGAATGAGCCGCAGAGATATGGGATGATTATAGTATCAAAATGATTAACACGTGCAAGCACACTTATCAATGAACTTGATACATGTTGCAGAAATGTTTTATCCATGCCTTTCAACTTGCGTGTGCAAAATTCTAAATTGAATGAATGTGAAGCAATTTGTACAAATAGAGACATTTTTGTGAATACAAATGTTTTCCTTTGTATTAGTGTATCATAATTTGCACATGCAACACAGAAGATGTGCATGTGTGGATCAGGTGACACGCGTGCATTCATTGACGTCTTTTCTTTGTCGATCTCATTTGATTCATTTGGATTTTGAGACTTTCTTTTCGCAGTTTTTAAGCATTTCACAACCCACACACAAACAACTACAAATGAATAGGCCTGGTGCTAATTATTAATGTGTGCACAACTACCCATCTATTTGACAAATTCACAAATGTGCGTCACTACATTTAAACTAATACAATACAACTTGTGTGTGCAAAATCCAAAATCACATGAATGTGCAGCATTTTGTACAAATAGAGACATAGTTGTTAATACAAAACCTCGATTTTGTATTAATGTAGGCCAGAATTTGTGCATGCAACAAGTAAGATGTACATTTGTGGATCAGGTGACACGCGTGCATTCATTGACTCGTTTCTGAGTCGATCCTATTTGATTCATTTGGATTTTGAGACTTTCATTTCGCGGGTTTCGCCTTGCACGATCCACACACAGCTGTCTGAGAAAAGCTGCTACCACTAGATGGCAGTATTCTGCTGAAACAGACAACGGCAGCATAATCAAGCGTTCTTCCGCATTTAAGACGCTTAATGAGAGTGATATTGAAGCACCAAATTAAGTACACAATAATATAGGCCTACCCTATTAATAAAGCATACTTTATAGAGGCAGACATTACATCAGATTATAAACAACACCCATAGAAAACCATTAGTTGCATGTTCAATACGGTATATTGGCTACTGAGTTTAAATATCACCGTCTTACTGCATTGACGTTAAGCTTTTTCTTTATAATATGCTCTATGGGAGGGAAACTATATAGCCTACAGACAAGAGACTACATGAACGCAACGCACGGCGTTTCAAGTTAATAAAATTTTCCTTCCCGAGCCTGTTAAAAAGAAAAAGCTTAACATGAAATTCTGCAGTTGCGTTTAACTTTGCATGTGAATGGGAGAGCAACCGGTCCGAGAGCGCAGTGAAGTAAGTTTTAGGTTTGAAATTCGCCACATTTTATAAAGGGACCATCTACAAACTCCACTCACAGTCAAAAAAATATAAACGTCCAGTCATTCATTCAAATGAACATACTTCCAAGGTTATATTATAACCTTGGAAGTCTATTGGGCAGACTGACTTAGCATACTGTTACTGTATGTCCAACCAATATCTCGATTGAACAGTACAATTTTTTTAAATTACTGTAAATTGTTTTTCTATTCATGTTCCAAAGGTTGTAGTTGTTCCTAGTGATAAGTCAGGTGAAATTTTACATTATTCACCTGTAGTAAGTCACCAAAAACCCGTTTGGTTAATTACAGTAATTTTTATATAAAATAATAGTTTACTGTAAATATAGGCTACATGAAGGGAGGTATTGGGACAATTTCACCTGTAGTAAGCCAGTCTAGTCACTAGGAACATACTACAACCATTTTGAACATGAAAAAACCCTTTTGGTGAATTACAGTATTTTTTCTGCAGAATACAGGCTATGAAGGGAAGTAAGTATTGTCCAAATTTTACTTGTAAGTCAGTCTTACAGAAACCTACAGCTTTGGAATTTGAAAATGTCTGTTATTAAATTTTAAAAGTAATTTGAATTAAAACAAATGATATGTTTTAACCACTGATCTATATAGAATGACATTATATAGATCAGTGGTTTTAACGCAGTTAGTGGAATTGGCAGACGTTCCCTTGTGCATCATGAGCTGTGGTTAGCGCGTCAAAGCATTCTCATGTAGAACTATGCAGCTACAGCAGTGGTCTCAAACTCGCGGCCCGCGGGCCATTTGCGGCCCGCAGGGTGATAGTTTGTGGCCCCCTACTTGACATTAAAGTTTAATGTTAGTGCGGCCCGTCGTTGCGTGTGCCGCGTTTAAAAAAAAAAAAAAAAAAATTGTATCCCTTATGGGCTACCATAGATAGTCTCGTGACACGGTGGGTTTGTTGTCAATAGTTGTCATAGACAACCGCGAAGTACAAACATACTGCGCCTGGAAAAAATGAGCGCGTCGCTTCAATTATGAGCGCGCTTGCCGCGCGCCTACATTTGAAATAACGAACTTGAGCGCGCAAAATATGTGAGCGCGATATGTGAACGGCCCCTTGTCGAGCTAACACCAATCAGGCCACGAGCTACTGATAGCTCGCGAGCGACGTGCTGGAGAGAGACCCTGCTCTAAAACAATGTGAGAATAATCATTTTGAGCTTGTAACTCAAATTACTGACTGCACAAATCAAAGCAAACCTTCTTATGAACCTGTTGGACACATTATGTGTCCAACAGGTTCATAAGAAGGTTTGCTTTGATTTGTGCAGTCAGTAATTTGAGATACTATACATGTGTAGAAAGAATTCAATAAGACGGGCAGACATGACTGCAAATATTTGTATTTCAAAAGCAATAATTGTTTTTCTAAGTATAATAAAAGGAAATGTGCCTTCAAAAAAAAAAAAAACATTCAATATCATTAATGTGTTGTATAAAGAAAATAATAAGGACATAAGCAGATATAAATATCACAAATATGTGTTATAGACAAAGAAAGTTTGTAAAAATGAACTTCAACTGTCAGAAGGACAGCTCATAAAGAACCAATCATGTACAGAAAGGAATGTTCAAATTCAGAGGAACAGTTCAGAAGAAACGTTAATAATAAATATTGAGAAGATTGGATCAGTTGTGCTCCTTTTTTGGAATACTTGAATACTATTTTTTTGTGGAATACTTGATGCGGCCCAGCCTGACCCAGACTCTACCTCCAGCGGCCCCCAGTTAAGTTGCGTTTGAGACCCCTGAGCTACAGGCTACGCCAGTTGATTTTCAATTAATATTTCATGTCGATATACAATGGTTGCATATTGTTAAAACTCATCGTGCTATAGTAAGACTGTAGCCTATAACAGTGGCTTAAGGGTTAAGGCAAGGGAAAACAAATGTACTGCGAAAATCGTCTTTAATATTTAAAAACAGAAATTTTCCAATTCCAAAGCTTGTATACTATGTATACAATGTATAGTCAGATAAAAATAAGCATATAAACGCAACTGCGAAATTTCACCTTTTTTTAAGAGGAAGGAAAATTTTAACTTGAAACGCCGTGCGTTGCGTTCATGTAGTCTCTTGTCTGTAGGCTATATAGTTTTCCTCCCATAGAGCATATTATAAAGAAAAAGCTTAACGTCAATGCAGTAAGACGGTGATATTTAAACTCAGTAGCCAATACAACGTATTGAACATGCAACTAATGGTTTTCTATGGGTGTTGTTCATAATCTGATGTTATCTGTTTGCCTCTATAAACTATGCTTTATTAATAGGGTAGGCCTATATTATTGTGTACTTAATTTGGTGCTTCAATATCACTCTCATTAAGCGTCTTAAATGCGGAAGAACGCTTGATTATGCTGCCGTTGTCTGTTTCAGCAGAATACTGGCATCTAGTGGTAGCAGCTTTTCTCAGACAGCTGTGTGTGGATCGTGCAAGGCGAAACCCGCGAAATGAAAGTCTCAAAATCCAAATGAATCAAATAGGATCGACTCAGAAACGAGTCAATGAATGCACGCGTGTCACCTGATCCACAAATGCACATCTTACTTGTTGCATGCACAAATTCTGGCCTACATTAATACAAAATCGAGGTTTTGTATTAACAACTATGTCTCTATTTGTACAAAATGCTGCACATTCATGTGATTTTGGATTTTGCACACACAAGTTGTATTGTATTAGTTTAAATGTAGTGACGCACATTTGTGAATTTGTCAAATAGATGGGTAGTTGTGCACACATTAATAATTAGCACCAGGCCTATTCATTTGTAGTTGTTTGTGTGTGGGTTGTGAAATGCTTAAAAACTGCGAAAAGAAAGTCTCAAAATCCAAATGAATCAAATGAGATCGACAAAGAAAAGACGTCAATGAATGCACGCGTGTCACCTGATCCACACATGCACATCTTCTGTGTTGCATGTGCAAATTATGATACACTAATACAAAGGAAAACATTTGTATTCACAAAAATGTCTCTATTTGTACAAATTGCTTCACATTCATTCAATTTAGAATTTTGCACACGCAAGTTGAAAGGCATGGATAAAACATTTCTGCAACATGTATCAAGTTCATTGATAAGTGTGCTTGCACGTGTTAATCATTTTGATACTATAATCATCCCATACAGAGACGTATTAGAGAGAATAAACGAACACTTTTCAGAGTCTATGATTGTAGCGCCTCTTAGCGGTAAAAGGCAGCAAATACACCCCACATTTTACCGCCGCGGTGGAACGGCTGATGTGGGCATTGTCATGGCTTGCCTCAACATTTGCGTTTGAATAGCGCGCGTCCTCCGTGGGCGTGTCAGATTAACGCGTAATGAAGTGTAATGAGCTGGGGAAAAAAATACTGAAATCACTCTCTTTTTTTTTCAATCACTCTCATTCATACAGATTACATAAACTGAGAATATTTGTTTTTTATATAAATTACTTCATTGAAAAGAAGAGAATTCAAGCTTCATAAAGAAAAATCTCTCGTGCCTGTATGACAAGTATTTGCAGAGTTAAAGTTAATCTTAGGACGCGTTTCAGAATGGACTGCACTGACAGAGAGAACGCAGAACGCGCATCATGTTTATTTTTCTTTATTTGGCGAAAAGCACAACACTTTGTTTTTATTGTGAGGTTCCACAAAAAAAATACAAACTTAACAGGATCGAATGATGTATAACACTTATATGTAAGATCAAAATCAACAAAGTAATTTGAGTCTCTTTTGCACTGATAAGGAAAAAAGTGAGCTGGTATCGCCGGCGAGACCGCCGACCCCAGAGAGTTAATAACTTGACCATTTTGTGTTTAATAATGATAGTGAGTTTTACACGTATAGCTTGTTGTCTTAAGTATAATTTGTATATAGCAAAGAACATTTTTTAATTGATTTAGTCTTTTTTGTATTTATTAATCCATGCATTTCTTTCCGTTTTACTACTTTTGATACGGGATGTTGTTGCATGTGTGGGGAAAATAACATTTGAAGGAATTTTGTGGATTCAACACAAGTTAAACTCCATCAGCAACATTTGTTTAATTGGTATTAGGTTTCAACATTATAAATGTAAACGTCACTTACATTTTTTTTTCTGTGTAAATTAACATCCAATCTTTACATTTTTGTCATAACATAGAGCTTATAAAGCTGGTAACTTTTATAAGATATGCACATGGATACCAGAGAGTGGTGTGACCATCTATATCAGAGGTCAGTAATATATCAGAGGTCGGGATAATCACTGGCACGTGACAATAGCTAATGCAGTTAATTTAAATAAAGTCACTCAAACTTGCATATGGACGTTTTGAGGTAATTATTCCTCATATAGTCATACAGCATGTTTTATTAATTTAGGTGCTATAAATACTATTAAAGAGTGAGATTTTAACCTGCGCTGGTGCACAAATCACACAATCCATTCACACGACTCGTTTCTTTGATCCTCACGTGCTATAAGGATGCCGCTGATTTACATAAAGGTTTGTAAAGACACTACTTGGGTCTGATCAATGGGGAATTTGCATGTCATAATTAATAATTAATAACTAATAATTATTCATACAGATTTGGATCAGCCCAGTCTTACATGTTAATAAATCTCCCATTAAGGGAGGCTTTGTCATTTTACCTGCGTGCATACATGTGTATCCCCACAATTAATCACAAATGAATTGTAACTAATTATACAGACCACGTTTTACAAGACAGGTAAAATTAATTAGCTCAATTAATTTATAGAGTTGTGAAAACAAATTCTGTGGCCACAAGAATTAGTTTTCTTGCTCTATAAAGTTTACACATACCCGTCTGAGGTATTTCTGTAAAGAGCTCGTAACGTTATCGAAGCATATCAGTGACTTGGGTTATGAGCAACAGGCAATGAGTCAATCAAAAGGATATAATGTATTTAATGAAGCTGAACTACTTAAGCATTTACTACAATGATACATGTATTTACAAACATTAAACACAAACTAAGACGACGCGGGGCGTTTAGACAATTGGTACCCATGTAAACATGAGTTGGAGAGAGAGAGAGAAAGGGAGAAAGTTGGTGAGAGAGAGCGAGGGAGAGAGACAGAGCTGGTACAATTTCACCTCGACATCAACCTTTCTGAAACAACACGAAAACACATTCTTAATGCTCTGAAAACAGGGTAACCCAAATTTACTTGCATGTGGAAGGGTTCTCTCATGTGTTGCTGCGTTCCTTGAGCGGCCTGCATGTTGAACGAAGGTCCTGTCCTGCTTGCGCGCGTCGTGTGGAGCGCGGCCGCAGCGTTTTTGCACGGCCCGTCCCGGCGCGTGCATGGTTGGCCGCTTGCGCGTGGCGCCTTTGTTCCATGGGGGATCACGTGGCGTTCGTTGGCATTCGGCGCGAGTGTTTGAAAGGCTTAAAGTCTTTGAGGTGACGTTACCCGAGGAAATAGTTCGGCAAAGTCCATTTCCTTTCCTGGGAGACGAACTCGGGAGTAAGTTAAAGAAGAGACGAACTTTAGACGAACAAAAGAAAAGATCCATGGTGGGATCAGATCTCCATGAGGAGATCGCTAGCATCACATGTTTCTCTAAGAAGGTCAGACTGCAAGAGAGAGTTGGGCGGAGCCGCGCTCCTACATTTATCACCTCGGAGAAATCCATCCCCTTCCTGTTCACTGGGCCAATCGGGGAATGGATGTTGCACGCGGGAACCCTTGGTTTATTGTCCTTCCTAGTGCCCCTCGTGGTAGAGGGGTTTGTTCAAGGAGGTTGTATAGTTTAACAGTTTGAATCTTCAATGGCGGTAAAACCTATTAAAAATACACTTTACTTTATATCTCTTTGCATATTCAGATAGCCCGTTCCATGAGCATTTTAGAGGTGTCAAACACATCAAATGAAAGTCAAAGGAAAAATACAGAGGTATTTAATATGCATAAAGAAGGTATTTCTAATGTCTATTTATGCCGTGGCCAAACAAAGATATTTCACTGTGACATGGGGAAAAACACATATACATTTAACAAAATATATTCAATGGTTTTTATGTCTTTACCCAACAGAAATGTCCGTCTCTTTGTTCAGAGACATTCTGCGACATTCCGATGGGTTATAAACTTTGTAACAGGAGCTTCACTCGTGTGTTGGGGGAGGGAAGGGCTCGTGTGTGTGTGTGTGTGTGTGTGTGTGTGTGTGTGTGTGTGTGTGTGTGTGTGTGTGTTACATTCAGTCTTTTTGGGTCTTTAGCAGGATGCATTTAGTTATTCAGATTCACCCTTTTAGCCCAGTCCTTACAGGTTTAATAATACTTTGAGTCAAAGTTATTTTCTGTTGAGATCAACATAGTGTAACAAGATAAACATTAATTGAATAAGAAATTGATAAGAAATTGAACGGGTGTTCCTAATAATTCTTTAGGTGAGTGTATATATATGTATATATGAATTCAAAAATATATTTTTTTTAAAGGGAGAGAGATGAATCAGAGTTATTTTCTGTTGAGATCAACATAGTGCCACAAATGTAGTGAATAGAGATAAACATCTACTGAACCCGGAACATCCCTTTGATTCTGATTAACAATTAACTTGAACAACTTATTTATCTGGAGCAATATAGATAAAGTACCAAAGACAGTAAATCAGGACACTATAAAAGGATCATGAGAGGCTGTGAGGATGAAGAGCAAGAGCTGGAAACAAACATCAGTGAAGAATGAAGGGTTTAGTGTGTTTACTGCTGCTGTTGGAAACCTTTGTGTGTGTCGTACAGCATCAGGTAGATGGAGGACTCAATGAGAATGAGATCAGTCAACAGCTCAGATCTGAGGACGGAGGACAGAATACACCTCAAAACGACACTTTGAGAGATGAAGCTTCAACTGACAGCCGACAAAACTACCATCTGTGCTTCACTGACATTCATGCAGCGCTGAGAGAACTGACCGCCACAGTTACAGAGCAGAAAACACACATCAGAGAACTGACCGCCACAGTTACAGAGCAGAAAACACACATCAGAGAACTGACCGCCACAGTTACAGAGCAGAAAACACACATCAGAGAACTGACCGCCACAGTTACAGAGCAGAAAACACACATCAGAGAACTGACCGCCACAGTTACAGAGCAGAAAACACACATCAGAGAACTGACCGCCACAGTTACAGAGCAGAAAACACACATCAGAGAACTGACCGCCACAGTTACAGAGCAGAAAACACACATCAGAGAACTGACCGCCACAGTTACAGAGCAGAAAACACACATCAGAGAACTGACCGCCACAGTTACAGAGCAGAAAACAAACATCAGAGAACTGACCGCCACAGTTACAGAGCAGAAAACACACATCAGAGAACTGACCGCCACAGTTACAGAGCAGAAAATCATCAACAGAGAACTGACTGCCACAGTTACAGAGCAGAAAACAAACATCAGAGAACTGACCGCCACAGTTACAGAGCAGAAAACACACATCAGAGAACTGACCGTCCCAATTACAGAGCAGAAAACACACATCAGAGAACTGACCGCCAGTTACAGAGCAGAAAACACACATCAGAGAACTGACCGCCACAGTTACAGAGCAGAAAACACACATCAGAGAACTGACCGCCACAGTTACAGAGCAGAAAACAAACATCAGAGAACTGACCGCCACAGTTACAGAGCAGAAAACACACATCAGAGAACTTACCGCCACAGTTACAGAGCAGAAAACACACATCAGAGAACTGACCGCCACAGTTACAGAGCAGAAAACACACATCAGAGAACTGACCGCCACAGTTACAGAGCAGAAAACACACATCAGAGAACTGACCGCCACAGTTACAGAGCAGAAAACACACATCAGAGAACTGACCGCCACAGTTACAGAGCAGAAAACAAACATCAGAGAACTGACCGCCACAGTTACAGAGCAGAAAACACACATCAGAGAACTGACCGCCACAGTTACAGAGCAGAAAACACACATCAGAGAACTGACCGCCACAGTTACAGAGCAGAAAACACACATCAGAGAACTGACCGCCACAGTTACAGAGCAGAAAACACACATCAGAGAACTGACCGCCACAGTTACAGAGCAGAAAACACACATCAGAGAACTGACCGCCACAGTTACAGAGCAGAAAACCAACATCAGAGAACTGACCGCCACAGTTACAGAGCAGAAAACCAACATCAGAGCTTTAGAGACGAGACTGAGGGAACAACAGACGTTTATCTTTGAAGAGATGACCAAGAAAAATGATGGTACCTCACCAAAACATTCTTTTGTCAATGATCCTCAAAGTACAATACCAATGCAATACAATGCATAATGTACATGTTAGTGTATAATGTGTAAATTGTGTATCTAGTACAATAATCAGTGTGAATGTCATTTAACAAAATCTTTATTCCTTCACAGAAATATCAAATCTTACTCTGAGTCAAGTGGAGTTGAGAAAGGAAAATAGAGGTGAAAGTGCTTGTTAATGTTAAATTCAGTGTATACATTCTCAGTATAATAGAGTAATAAATCACAATATTGCTTATGTTTTTCAATAACAGACAGAGAAATAGCTTTTTCAGCTTCACTGATGCAATCTGGCAGTGGAGATATTGGTCCTTTTACCAATGAAATCACACTAACCTACAGGAACGTCTTCACAAACATAGGAAACGCCTACAACCCAATCACAGGTAATTATCAATGAAATGAGTCATAAAACTCAGTTTATAATAATGAAAACCCTTCTGCTCCATTCAGACCTCTCTGCAGTTGTGTAATGTGTATAAGAGAATTAAATGATCTGCCATCTTTCAAAACTTACACAGTGTGATTGGTAATTAAGTGATCATACAGGAAACATCTGATTCTGTATCTCTTGTTATTTGATTTAGGTGTTTTCACAGCCCCGCTGAAAGGAGCGTACATGTTCAGAATCTCAGTATTTGGTCATGGCCCAACTTCAGCATCTGCAGCCATTATTAAGAATGGAGAGCATGTGGTTGTAGCCAATGCTCTTCAGGCAAATAATCGGTTAAACTCCTCTAATGGAGTTGTGTTGATCCTGGAGGTTGGAGATGTTGTCTATGTGAGACTTTGGTCTGGCACGAGGATATATGATAGCCAAAGTAACCACAACACTTTCAGTGGTTTCCTACTGTTTCCCTTAAGAGAACAGGAGCTTTGCAGAATGTGATTCCAATAATTCTGAACCTTCAATGTATGATTTAAGATGGAAATCATGAAGAATCATTAACATATGAACCTGTATTAATTACCACTATCGTCAAATACGACTGACCATTAGCATACAGTTTGGATTGGTGGTATGGTTCCGTTCTGGCCAAGAACTCCCAGCGCATCCATGCAATTTGCAATAGATTACTGTATGACTTTTATTTGAGACACTATATTCATAAGTTCTGTCAGGACCACTATCGTCAAATATGATTGACCATTAGCATACAGTTTGGATTGGCGGTATGGTTCCGTTCTGGCCAAGAACTCCCTGCAGCCTAGCATGGATAAAAGCAGCAATGACCCACCTTAAGGTAAACCGAACAGAACTAACATTAATGTATGCAAATATCATTAATTCAAGACTTTAAAGTAAATAATAATTTGAGAATTTATTTTGATTCAAGGGGAATCAGAATCCCAATTCCTGACTGACGAGAGAAGGAGCTGGGGAGGGGGGAGGGTAATTAGCTCCTGAGAAAAGCGATAGCTGCTGATAATACTGAAGGAGCTTAAATATGTACACAGTGATAGTCGACGTATTCCTATAAGTAGACGTGGATCAGCTGATGCGAGCTTGACTAACGTGACCTGCCAGAACTGACGCTACGCTTGATTTCTGAACTGTCTATAAATGTAACTTTGTATAAAGAGTTTCAGCACTGAGACAGACAGGACCCATAAATATCACAATAGACTCAAAAGTGTTATGCTAATAGATTAAGCCAGGATAAGGCCTTAGTTCAATTAGGATATTTATAAATGTACCTTAGAAAAAAACATTACTGTGAGCATCTTGAGACAAAACAATGGCACTGAAATATTTTACGATCTATCAGTGCAGGTTGTTAAAAAAGTTCAAACATCCATTTTAGTCCAGAACTAGACTTATGCCTCGTCTGTGAAACCGGGTGTCACGGTGGGTTGCAGGAAGGCAGACGAAGAAGACTATCATTTCAAATACAAAGTTTTAATTACAATCTAGAGGACAGGCAAACAGGTTGCTCCACACACACTTAACATAACAGTGATCAGTCAGTGTAGTTTGTTATTGATCCTTGATCTGTTTCTCTTCATCCTATATAAATAAGAGAATAAAGAGACACTGTGGTCATTTTCTTTTCCTCATATTTTCAGGAACATTTCCCCAACAAAGTTTGATTTGAAGCACTTGTGGTATCATATTTATCAGTTCCACCAAGATGTCATGGTTGAAAAAAATACAAAAAACAATTTGTGACCAAAATGACCGATTTCACAGAAATTTGCGAAAATGTTCCAATGTTTTATTCATCATTAGGACACCCCGTTTACCAGATTATGCATTGTATTAAAATTATAAACGCAACACTTTTGTAAAACTCAAATCTGTCTTGTTCATAAATATGTCTAAATCTGTGGCAGCGTTTACACTTGGCATTAACATGCGATCACCGTGATCCGATCATTGGCCAATCAGGACATGGCGCGTTTGCATTTGTTCACATTAAGTAGCCTCTGTATCTGGATAACCGATCGGATTTCTGTTTCCTGCATAATATTCAAATTCGGTCTGTGGCACGACACCAGATTAAGAGTAAAGATGATGCCAATTAAACAATGTACCAATTGCTTTCACTCACTCACTTTACTTTCCTGTGCAATCTCCAGTCTTAGATCAAATTAAGTTTCTTGAACAAAGGAATACTTCCAGAGTTGATCATACAAAAATAACTGGGTTGATTATGTTAAACAAGTCACATCATCGATCATCTGGGTTTAAGGTTATAGCGTGCAATGACTATATTGACAGAAATGGGAGATTGATAAACATGCTGAAACAATAAAAACATTCAACATTTAAAACATTAAAAAACTCTGATTCCGATTATTCCTCTGGCAAAGCATCGCAGCTCTTCATTAAGATCTCATGACTGACTGTGATTGTACAGGCCATCGCCTCGTTCAGATAATGTTGCACAATTAAAATGAAAAATGACACATAGTATCATGTAAGTCTAAATTAACTGTTTTAATTGATGTTTATTGTAAGGTTCAAATAAGGTCCGAAAACCAGTCAGTATTTGCCTCACACAGTGCAACACCTCTCCTTCGCATAGAGTTGATCAGGTTGTTGATTGTGGCCTGTGGGATGTTGGTCCACTCCTCTTCAATGGCTGTGCAAAGTTGCTGGATATTGGCAGGACCTGGAACACGCTGCCGTATACGCCGATCCAGAGCATCCCAAACATGCTCAATGGGTGACATGTCTGGTGAGTATGCTGGCCATGCAAGAACTGGGATGTTTTCAGCTTCCAGGAATTGTGTACAGATCCTTGCAACATGGGACTGTGCATTATCATGCTCTAACATGAGGTGATGGTTGTGGATGAATGGCACAACAATGGGCCTCAGGATCAAAAGCCAATCAAATTGATCAAAGCGTTGATAAAATGGAAGTCCAAAATAAATTATTTTTTTAACCTTGAAAAAATGAAAGATGAAAGAAGAACCTTGAAAGATTTTTTTCATTTATTTCGGTCTGAGTCAGGGAAGATGTTAACTTGATGTCAATGAAATTCGTAAAATAATTGTTGGTTTTTATAAAGAGTCATATAAAGGGGGCTTAAAACAGAACAAGTTTTCCGGTTGGTGCGATGACGGAGTAGGTCGCAAACTGGGAGAGCTCTGTTTACATCCTACCCAAATTCGATTATTACACGTTTTATTATTACAGTTAACTTGAGCAAGCCTGTGTGAAAGCGTACTAAATATGGGGAAACCGACCAAAAAGCAAAACCAACCTACAGAGGGCACGTCTGAGGATAGCCAAGATATCGGAAACGCAGGCGAACCAAAATAAACAGCATGAACTATTGATCGGCACGACCAGACCAACACATGGAAACATCACTTAGTGATATGGAGTCCAGGCTACTAACCCTTGAGTCTATGGAGGGATTATTGGGTCAGATTGAAAACTAAAAGTCTAAAACTAAAAGTCTTAAACGAAAACCAAAAGTCTAAGTTTGAAACTAAAAGTCTAAGTCGAAAATGAATTTGGTATTTAGGATTGGGCATTTGGTATTTAGGATTGGGCATTTGGTATTTAGGATAGGGCATTTCGTATTTAGGATTGGGCATTTGGTCATTTAGCCATTTAGGATTGGGCATTTAGGGATTTAGGATTGGGCATTTAATCATTTAGCCATTTAGGATTGGGCATTTGAGGATTTAAGAGTGTATGCAAATAAGGAGGCGTGGCCCAAATACTGGAGGCTGGGTTTGAAATGGCTGGTGCAGATGCACCTTATGGACAGCAGAGGGCGCTCCAATGCTAAGGAGCACACTGTAATGAAACCGAACAGAGCGAGTGAGCAGGTCTGGAGCGAGGACTGTACTTTATAATGTGATAACTTCAACTTAATGACAGCGTTGTATAGGGGTACTGGAACGGTACATGTATTCCTATTGAACCGAAACGGTAGCCTACGGGCGTCACGGTTTGGTGCACGAATTTACATTGAGAATACACGGTATAAAAATAAATAAAACTCTAAATAGCGATACATTTCGCTCTATTCGCGTTTGGTGTGAACGCAGCATAATAAACAGGCTGCGACATCAATTCATTAAATAAATTAATACCCATAAATTAATAATACAGTTTATTTATTTAATAATTGATTAATACTGTAAACCGTGATATTTTCTAAAACGTTATCATACTGTGAAAATCTCATACCATTACAAGCCTACACGGGAGAGTCCCCCACCCCCGCTGTTAAAAAAGTTACTCAGTAACTTTTACTCTGAGTAAATTTTAAATGAGCTACTTTTTACTTTTACTTGAGTAGATTTTTAGACTGGTACTTTTACTTGTACTTAAGTAAAATTTAATTGAAGTAGTAGTACTTTTACTTGAGTAGAATATTTTATTACTCTTTCCACCTCTGCAAAATAGCACCTATATAAATGTCTGTGATAAAGTCACATTAGCTGCCACCGCTGGGGAAGCAGCACTGGCACACACACATACACACATATATACGCACATACATACAGTGGTGCAGATAGGATTTTTTAACTGGGGGGGACCAAGCTGTCAGCAAATGATTTAAACTCAATTCGTTATTTTGCGTAATTTGGGCTTTAACTAGTGCTCAAGTAGTTTCTTTATGTAATTTGGGCTAATGATTTGCACTAAAAAGCCATTGGGGGATTCTTGTTTGAAATCATGGATAAACAACAATGAACAAAGGTAAACAAAGGCCTGATAGTATGCCAATCACCCACCAAATCTTCATGTCTTCAGCAAAGTATGTTTTATTTAAACATTTGCTTATCTCAGCATACAAAGTCTATCATTATGAACAAAAAAGCAAAGAACCTATGTGCAAAAAATAAAATAACAACAACATTATTTTCTACTGTGGCTGCCCTCCTGCAGATCCTCACTTGACTGACTAGGGCCTGCCTTACTGTTATCAGAAATCGCCTGCAGGCCAGGAGGAGAACAGTTTAAATCTTATAATTTCAGTTAACCCTCTATACCTCTATAGAATTTCACATCAATGTGAAATACAACATATTCCTGAGAATTAATGGCTAAAACTACTATTTCAGAAATGTCTAAGAATAACAAAAAAAATGTACATTTAAGTGTTAATTACAATTTTGTTGCAATTTATAGATTAGAAATATCTTTCAAATGATGTATGACATATTAAGAAATGTTTTTCAGAGCCCATAATTTAAGAATCTATATCCTCCGTTGCTCCGTACAATAAAAAAAAAACATGATTTCCTGCTATAAGAGGATGTCAAAAGTTTATGTAGGCCTTTATTTGTTGTTTGCACAAACCTTGCACCACACAAATTTACTTATAGTGGTTTACACGACAGTGAACATACCTCATCAATTTATACAGTACAATGGGTTAAATGATAAGATAAAACATTATTTCCTGACGACGATAAATTTGATTTATCCAACCATTCTTTTTGTGTTCATTCATTATTTGTCTCTGTCCACTCACCTAAATGCATAGTTATGGTCTCCACATTTTGCTGTTTACTAAGTGCAAAAGCCTTATTGTCAGACTAGCTATTCCCTAACAAATCTAATCTGCCACATCTGGGAAAGTCAACAGGCATAGGATACTTGCATTGTTTGTTTTTTGAAAAAACGAGGTCATTGTTTTTTGTCTCTTCATTGCCTTTATGTGGCATTTATACAGTCGATTTTGTTGAGTTTAGAAAATCACCGACTCAGCTCAGTCATAGATGGTATATGATCACTATGGTTACCGGTCCGCTCCTACAGGCACGATTAAGGCAGCTACCAGCTCCTCATAGGACCCTGGCGACGTCACTCAGGAGGAGTCGTAGCACACACACACAGAGAGAGAGTGTAAACGTCGGTGGCATGAAGGCATCGTGTGTTTATTGACAACAGAACAGCGTGTAGTGAGAACGTGGGTATAAAGTAATGGTGACCGGTGTAGATCAGCCTGCGTTTGCCCCAACCCGATTCTGAAGCAGCGGCGGGCCGGGACACTCTACTTTGGCTAATGTAAATATAGCGAAAACATTGGTTAATCCTCTGTTTTACCGATTTTTGTCACCTTTTGTAGGGATAGTGAGGGGGGGACGGATCGGGTCACTATAAATCTGGGGGGGTCATGTCCCCCCCGTCCCCAGTGCCATCTGCGCCCTTGCATACATACTGACCTCGTTCACGTCGATGCTCCCTGCCTTTGCCGCTATCATCGGAGCGGGTGCACACGCGATGCTGATAGCACATGGACATTCTTCCATTTCTCCACTCTCCCTTCCATATTAATTTCCCCGTCATTTCATACACTTACACTGCACTGTCTTGTTGTTTCGCCTCTGTGTTGTTTGTCTGTGTGGGCGTAGTCAGTCCTCCGCGGGAGTTATACTTTTTAGGTTTTTTTTTATTTTATTTTATTTTGTGGGCACCTGTAAATATACTTCACTGTGGACGGTCTTCTTATTGGCCCTGTAAATAAATTCCACCTTGCACGAAGTGACGAAGTGTTTCTGCGAGTGCGCCATCCTTTACATCCGTTCACGGACTCACATTCCTCCCCGAAGGCGAGCTGGTGGGCTCGTCTTTATCACAATGTCATTTTACAACAGCTACATCTGATTTTACTTTTATTTATTTCTGATTGGATGAGGATCCTTACTCATACTTTTCACCGCTAGCATGCATGTCTGACATGAATGTTACACTCACTCAAAGCCACAGGGCAGTAATTCCATTATTGAGTATGAAGATGGAGTAGGGCGAATGTTCAGTTTAGCTTGTGGAGTATAGAGAAGCAGAGGGTTCCCAAGTTAAGTCAAATGTAAAATTGCATTACATTCCCAGACAAAAAAAAAGTAACTTCCATGACCAACTATGAATGCTGCAATAAACTAACTGACCAAAGATTTCAAAGCACCCTCGTAGCGTTCAAGCATCTTTTACTTTTTAGAGTGGGAGATGAATAAATGGTCATTGAATTTGAAAGTTGGATTAAACACAACTGCTCAAGCAAGCAGTAAAGCAGAGTGAAATTATTTCTCATTATTTGATGAAGTCAGTTACATTTTTAAACTTACCATTTTTCGTTTTTTTGGGTGGATCAAAAATGTCACAACAATGTGTTGTCGGGATCAGACTGATATCTAGCAGGAGTAGATCTGAGTTGTCTTGTAGGTTGCCGTTTGAGGTCCCTCTTGAGCTGTTCGCCCATCTTGGCCGTCTGTGAACCAGATTGACAACGTAGATCAACGTACCCGTACAACGAAAGCGTCGTTAGCCAACTATGGTCGCAAGTTGGTCGCAATTCCCATTGAACTCTATTGGTAACGACGGAACTTGCGACCATAGTTGGCTAACGATGCTTTCGGGAAACGCACCCCAGGCTGTTTTTTATAAAGTGAAGATGTCCTGGTTTTCAAAAAACTGCTGGGCAAGATCAGCTCTACAGAATAAGGAGGATGAGGAAGAAAAACAGGATAAAGAGGAAGAAAACTAAAGATAGAAATATATTTTGTTAGTTCGTTTTTGTAAGTTTTTGAGAGCTATTTTTGTTCAATTTGGAGGTATTTCTTTTAGTTATTTATTATTTATATATTTATTTTTCTAATACAGAATGATTTCATTCATTATTTTTTAAACCTGTCATAATAAAACATGTTGAGTAACCTCTGAGAAGCCTATCTGAATTTGTGTCTTGTAATATAACAATTTTCTATCCATACAGAGGAGGCATAGCCTACTTTAACTGTATTGAAATTAATAAGGCATCTTTGAGTAAACTTCGAGTATCATTTGAGTATCTGTTTGCCGGGCCGACTCTCCTGGTTTTTGGTAATCAAAATATGGTCACCCTAGATAAGCTATATGCCTATTTGTGTCTGGGAATTTCTCAAATATTGTGTTGTAAAAAATAAAAAGAATGAGACAAAGTTTGAGATTGAGAACGGTTTGTTGTTTTTATTTGAGCTTGCATGCATATTACACACGGGAACGGTTGTTGTTCACGGTCAGGGACTATTTTTTTTCTAGCGGAAGGAATGCTTTTATTGATTTAACTTCATGAAAGTTGCACTAATAATTTTTTTTTACTTTAATATTTTGTGGTAACCGTTTTATAAAAGCAATAAGGTACTCGAGGCATGCTTCGCTTCGCGTCGTGCCTAACAACGCCCTTCGGCCGTTACTTGCCGTATTTTCCGCACTATAAGGCGCACTTAAAAGTGCGGAAAATACGGCATTCACGATACAGCACAGCCTCTCGTATCTTATTGCTTACATACAGTCTATGTTTCAAGCACTTCATCAGTAACGTTAAATTACATGACAGTAGTCAGTTAGTTAATGTTACAAAGAGTATTCAGAATATTTCCAATGTTTTAGAACTTACCCGCCATGAACAGCAGTTTGGCTGCAACCGGCTTCGGATCTTGCCTGCGTTTAGCTGGCAAAATCACCTCTATCCAGCCTTCCTGGGACTGGAGGTCTTCCTTGCAGGTGACTGTAATACCAGTATTTATACAGTGGGGCCAAAAAGTATTTAGTCAGCCACTGATTGTGCAAGTTCTCCTACTTAGAATGATGAGAGAGGTCTGTAATTTTCATCATAGGTACACTTCAACTATGAGAGACAAAATGAGAAAAAAAAAATCCAGGAAATCACATTGTAGGATTTTTAAAGAATGTATTTGTAAATTATGGTGGAAAATAAGTATTTAGTCACCCACAAACCAGCAAGATTTCTGGCTCTCACAGACCTGTAACTTCTTCTTTAAGAAGCTCTTTTGTCCTCCACTCGTTACCTGTATTAATGGCACCTGTTTGAACCCGTTATTTGTATAAAAGACACCTGTCCACAGCCTCAAACAGTCACACTCCAAACTCAACCATGGCCAAGACCAAAGAGCTGTCGAAGGACACCAGGAAGAAAATTGTAGACCCGCACCAGGCTGGGAAGAGTGAATCTACAATAGGCAAGCAGCTTGGTGTGGAAAAATCAATTGTGGGAGCAATTGTAAGAAAATGGAAGACATACAAGACCATTGATAATCTCCCTCGATCTGGGGCTCCACGCAAGATCTCATCCCGTGGAGTCAAAATGATCATGAGAACGGTGAGCAAAAATCCCAGAACTACACGGAGGGACCTGATGAATGACCTGCAGAGAGCTGGGACCAAAGTAACAAAGTCTACCATCAGTAACACACTACGCCGAGAGGGACTCAAATCCTGCAGTGCCAGGCGTGTCCCCCTGCTTAAGCCAGTACATGTCCAGGCCCGTCTGAAGTTTGCTAGAGAGCATATGGATGATCCAGAAGAGGATTGGGAGAATATCATGTGGTCAGATGAAACCAAAATCGAACTTTTTGGTAAAAACTCAACTCTTTGGTGCTTTGGCGTCGTGTTTGGAGGAAGAAGAATGCAGAGTTGCATCCCAAGAACACCATACCTACTGTGAAGCATGAGGGAGGAAACCTCATGCTTTGGGGCTGTTTTTCTGCAAAGGGGACAGGAAAACTGATCCGTGTTAAGGGAAGAATGAACGGGGCCATGTATCGTGAGATTTTACAGTTTTTCTCGATTGCTAAGACACATTTCTTGAAAGCTGCTCTCCTTTTCTCTTAACTGTGAACACAAAACCCAATTTTCAAGCTATATTCACAAAACCTCAGACTCTTCTTGCAAAACCAAACTTTCACCTCAAAACAGTTCAATCTGTGCTCAAAACTGAACTATGTTGTCAAATCGTGCCCCAAGTCAATCAAAATTAAAAACACTACTGAACAGTCACTAAACACCACGTAGAAAAATAGAAAACACAATGCTCAGGACATGAAGCTGGAGAAATAAATGTTTAGTGTTCACGGCTAAATGCATGTTGCAAAACAAAAAAAAACTGTGCATTTAGCACTTGTACAAAAAGACAAAACATAAATCTTGTGCATTTACACGTAGCACTTGTAAAAACAAACAGAAATCTTATGCGTTTGCCACTTGTGTACAGTAAGCCCAAAATAAAGTACAAAAAAATACAAATAAGTGCATTACTCAGCCACAGCATCATGTCTCCGTACTGGGTCAGGCCACACGACTTCATCCACATCACAGGCCACATTTTGTTTGGTCAGGCAACGGGGGAAAAACCCCTGGCATGCCGTATCCAGGCTTGGCATGCATCCACACCTGTGTCACCACAGGCAAGTCCCATGGCTTGCAGGAGATTTACCCTGGTGTAAGGTTGGCGTTCATATACCTTCCACCGCCATGAGGAGAAGAATTCCTCAATGGGGTTTAGGAAAGGGGAGTACGGTGGAAGGCAAAGATTACTGTACAGTAATACTGTAAAACCTTGGTTCATATTGAACCACTCTCTAACCTGGAGGGCTCTGTGAAAACTCTCTCAGAATCCCCTCAGATTTATATCCATTGTAGGGCCTCACAAACCAGTGCTCTCTGAACTGGCTTTCTGTATATGTTCCCTCACATAATTAGCCACAAGTGTG
Source organism: Rhinichthys klamathensis goyatoka (assembly GCF_029890125.1). Lineage (NCBI taxonomy): Eukaryota > Metazoa > Chordata > Actinopteri > Cypriniformes > Leuciscidae > Rhinichthys > Rhinichthys klamathensis. Next base: position 28,397 of record NW_026607367.1, read on the forward strand.
ATCAATTTTGAGTTGTTGTGTTCAAGTGGTGACAACTGTGCTTTAATTGTGTTTGACTTTTGTCACCTGTGCTCACCATTATGCAGCACGGGTGCATCACAATGAAAATGTGTTGGCAAGTTGTGTCTAAACAGGTGAAAAGTGCTTATGGTTTTGCCAAAAGAGTGATTGATTCAATCAGTGGGTTCAGGCAACTGAGCATTTGGTTCAGACAATAGGGTTTAGTGTTTTAGCAATTGAGAAAAACTGTAAGCCAAAACCTCCTTCCATCAGTGAGAGCCTTGAAGATGAAACGGGGCTGGGCTTCCAGCATGACAATGATCCCAAACACACCGCCCGGGCAACGAAGGAGTGGCTTCGTAAAACCATTTCAAAGTCCTAGAGTGGCCTAGCCAGTCTCCAGACCTCAACCCCATAGAAAATTTGTGGAGGGAGTTGAAAGTCTGTGTTGCCCAGCGACACCCCCGAAACATCACTGCTCTAGAGGAGATCTGCATGGAGGAATGGGCCAAAATACCAGCTACAGTGTGTGCAAACCTGGTGAAGACTTACAGGAAACGTTTGACCTCTGTCATTGCCAACAAAGGTTATGTTACAAAGTATTGAGTTGAACTTTTGTTATTGACCAAATACTTATTTTCCACCATAATTTACAAATAAATTCTTTAAAAATCCTACAATGTGATTTCCTGGATTTTTTTTTCCTCATTTTGTCTCTCATAGTTGAAGTGTACCTATGATGAAAATTACAGACCTTTCTCATCATTCTAAGTAGGAGAACTTGCACAATCAGTGGCTGACTAAATACTTTTTGGCCCCACTGTATATGCATCCTGTATAATAGATGTACTATCTGCAATAACGGACCCGTCTACGAAATAAAACAACCCATACATTGTGCTAACTTTACCCTGTAATCGCCTCGCCTGAGTATCAGTGATGAATAATTTCAAACATTAACCGTTACTATTTGGCTACTGTGTAGCTGTGTAGCTAATTGGCACCCAAACTTCTACATAGTGATTGGATGTCGATGATGCTGCGCACACTGATTGGATGTGGGAACCGACTGGTGGGTAGATCCAATTCCTGAGTCCATTCGTAGCATCGACTACTGCTTAGTCTTGATTTTTGAATCTTGATCTGTTCTTGATCTGTTGATCTGCAGTTCTCAACAATAGTTTTTCAAATATGCCACCTGTACAATCAAAGTACAAGTCCTACTTATTGGTCACTAATAAGACAATACCAAGGACAACAGAATACAGACACAGGAAGGTAATTATAATTTGTATCATTATTTTAAATTATTGATATGTTTTTCTTCTTATAATTATGGTAGTAGTCGGCCTCATAGACATCGTATATGATGTCTATGGTCGGCCTACTACTTCTACAATAATAATAATAAAAAGAAGAAGGCCCTAGTATAGCAGTACTAATAATAATATTAATAAATGTTATATTAATAATAGGATAATAGCTGGTAGCAGGCCAAGCAATGGAGAAAGCCTACCTGATATTCATGATAAGTAGTAGGCTAGCTATACTGTCTTGAAATTGTCTTTTGTTTCAGGGAAAAGGCAGAAGACATAAACAGTACAAGCAGTACCTTTGCAGCACTGGTGTTGAAGTCCCTGACAGCATTTTAGGACGTCATGACAGAGAAGTAAGCTAGCATATATGATGATGTAAAGTATTTTTTTATAATTATGACATTACATGGATTACAACGTGTAATGTTTTCAGCCAAAAAATTGGGTAATTCCCAAATTGCTTTGACACACTGCAAAAACTGCTTATCTAATAAAAAATGAACCATCTGATATTAAACTTATATCAAGATCAAAAAAGTAGTTGGTATTGTTTTCAGACCTGCCTAGCTCTTTCTCGTAAAATCATTTGACTTAATTTAACCCTTGTGCTGCATTAGATATTTTACGGCGTTGACGTTGAGTGCATTAAAGGAGAACTCCGGTCAATTTTAACATTGAGCTAATTTTTTTGTACATTTGGAGTGCTGTCAGTACAGACAAAAACGACAAAAATCGGTGTTGCCTGCACCGTGTTATCCTCTTTTTAAAATTCGCACCCTGTTGACTTCAATGGGGCAAGTTCTAAACCTGCTTTTAGCCTATTAACAACCTTAATGTGTCATTACAAGTGCACAGCCATGTGAGTGGTGTTATTAAGAGTGACCACGGTCAATCTGACTGCAGTAGATGTGAAAGATATTAATAAAAATGATGTTAATTTAGCCAGCTCACATACCTGTATTTACTTCCTGTTTTCGTTCGAAGTCCACAGTAGTCGATTGTCGAGTTCGCGCGCGCGATCATTAGTTATATTAGTTAACAATGATCGCACGCGCGAACTCGACAATCGACTACTGTGGACTTCGAACGAAAACAGGAAGTAAAGCTTTTCCTCTTTGTCACCATCTCTCTGTTCGAAATCTGTAACTGCAGTGATTCGCGGAATCATCATCTTTACGTGGGTTGTAAATCGGCATGAAACAGCGCGGATGAACACAGTGCTTTGAGGCGAGTGCTGCTGTCAGTCACCGCGCTGTGTGGATACTGTCATTCAGAATCACAGATTCACTTTTTGAAAGTTTGACCAACATAAGAATTTTCATAAGAAAATGTCTTCTGAACAAGTAAGTAAAATCCATTTTTGTTCTGACCAACTAAGGGGGAAAAAGCATTCGACATGATAAGCTTCGTTAGATTTAATCAACGCGATTTACAGCAACCGTGCAAATTATAGCCTACTTTGTTCTCAAATTGTTCATGTTAACAACATCACATCAGCATTGCGTGACTAATGTTAAATGTAATGTGTTTTATGGTTAGCAGCTACCTGCGTAGTTCAGAATTCATATTCTCCATAATAGCAAAACGAGAAAGGCACAACAAAGGAAACTCCATAACTGTGTGAATTAAGAAAACGTACTGTTACACGATTGAACTATTGAAATGTCTTACTTGTTCAGCAGAAAAAATCCGTCTCTTCTTCCGTTTTGAACCCCTTCAAAACACGGATTTCACGCACTTTTCAAAAGCCCCGCCGATGTTTAAATCCTTGTGTTCGCATGAGACGGTTTCTTTCTCTTTCTCTAGCCACCTTAAATCCGAAGTACGAAGTCTTTTGGGTTTTATAACTGCTGAATCTCCAGTTGACACTGATGATTGTTGTTTGGATCTTTCTGGATGCCATAAGTTTAATTATGTAAAGTGCTGCGAGAAAAGCCTGTACATCTAAACATCTCGTCACGCGCAGTATAGCCGGCTAGCCGAAACTCCTTCTTTATGTGTACGGGTGTGACGTAATGACGCAAAGACATGCTCGAATTTCCCGCGGAAACCCACCAGTACCACTGGAATTAAAATCATTATTACAAGCTAACCGTTTTGAATCTAGCTATGGCAAGCAGATAGTTTTGACCACTGGCAGAATATGTTTTTTTTTTATATAATTATTTTGGATTATTTTTTACTTAAAAAAGTTACGGACAGCAGCTTTAATGACCAAAAATGGTCACATATTAAACATTGCCTAAAATATTACATATTATTATTATTTTCCACTTTTACCAAGTTAAATCTTTTAACCAGCATCAGTCCTCATCATAACTACCAAATATTTATTTAATTTCAGGATTTTAACCCTTTAAATACCGGGTGGCGATACCATCAATTTTGTATAAGAGAAAAAACACAAAAATGTAATTATTTTCCATATACTAAATGCAAAGTGAAAACCTTGGCTTTGGATTATCACAGTCTTGAATATGTCAAAGATTAGCAGCAACATTATTTTTGGTGCATTTTTATTTTTTTGTGCTGTCAGATTTTTAAAAAAAAATCACACGTAGGGACCCACTGGGTTAAAAAACGGATATTTTAATGGGTTCAAATAGGACCAAATTTGTCCCTATGTGTGATTTTTTTTTTTAACCCTCTGGGGTCTGAGGTGTTTTCAGGGTCATTGAGATGTTTTGGTATGCTCTGACATTTCTGCTTTTTTCAGTTGCTTATAAACATATTAATGGCACAGGTGAAATTACACTCTATATAGCATACACAGGGCTACCATAATATGTGAGCAACATGTATGTACATGTGTGTATTTTTGAGAGAATATTGTTTATGCGTGGTTATTGAAAAAACAAAAAAATAAAGTTTCTAATATAAGGCCACAAATAACATACTAAATATCTGTCCACAAGACTTTTGACTAGTGGATGTTGTCGCCTAGAGTTTTTGCTTCAAATTGATCTGAAAATCATTCTGCCTAATCATTCACATAAAACAATAGATTGTTTTAAATTGTGAAAAACATTTTTTTGTTTGCAAAGGCAATATGCGGATGGGCGGAACGGCCCAACCCCCTCATGAATAATTAGGCAGTTCTCACCTGAGCAGACTGCATACTAATGAGCCTTTCATTCAGGGGTGTCACACAAGAAAGAATGCAAGGACAATAGATATATATAAATAAATAAATATTTATACACACACATATATAAATATATATATATATATACAAACAATCAAAATATAAATGAAAGCCAAAAGCACATTTTTAGTCACACCTTTTAGCCATCCACATACCATTTTTAGCCATCCACCGCGGTAAAAATAAACCAGTCGCATTTCAAAGTCGTTCGCGAAACGACCGCCAGGTGGTGCAAAGGGACATTTAGCAAAACGTAAGTGGGGCTAATGTCTGTAGCCTAAGGATGAAATACTACAAGTTATGGTAATTTCCAAATAAGCCTACAACAAACATTTATAGCCTACTCCGTAACTGTTGGTCATACAGATAAGATATAATCTTTTAAAACTGTAAAAGGCTAAAGTATAGGCCTACACTCACAGGCTAAAGACAAAACGTTTTTTCGCTCATGTGAGAAACAGACGTTTGGGTATTTCTCAGTGAGAAAATTCATAGCCGAGCGGTAGAACTTACGGTTCATTATCGTAAGTTCTCACGGGTTCAACCGTGAGGGTTCAAATCCCGCACAAACATGGTCTGCTGTAAATTTTATATTTATTTAGATTTGTCTAGCTCTAAAACTCTGTTACACCATACAGTTTTTTTTTGCTTATATTTATAAAATACAATTATCATGCATTTCCATTTTACACTAAGGAACAAAATAGTATCCAACAGAACGACTTTGCATCTGTATAATAATAGGCTACCAATCGTAATTTCAAAAGCAGTTCTGTAAAAAAATTAATTATATATAGCCTATATATATATATATATATATACTATATATAATTTTTTTTTCAGGGCTGCCAACTTTCACGCATTGAGCGTGAGACTCACGCAATTGACCCAAATCTCACGCTCTCACGCCACATCCCCGATTTCTCCCGCTGAAGTGTCAACCCGGTCGGTCAAATTCCTAAAAGATATAGTTATTCTATAGATCATCTACCTGTTGAGCCACTCGTGATCGACTAGTTATACCGCAAATTAGTTAAAATATCCCGTAATCTATCTAGAGCGAGCGTGCATGCGAGACAGATATTGTGCTCCAAACCATGCGCGCGCATGGCAGAGAGGTCTGTTCCCTACAACCTAGAGTTTTTAAAAACATGGTTTTAAGTAAAGTGTGATTTGCCAGGGGGACTGGGATTTCCTTCTGGTCTAAACATCCCTGCTTCTGCTGAATTATTTTAACCCCCCCCCCCCGTAATTTTTTGGTCATACAGATAAGAGTAGAGTATCTTACATCGTTCAAAACTGTAAACTTGTATTCATATATTATAGGCTAATGACAAAAACAGTATATCTGTCGTCTCTGTCTCCGAGAACTGCGCGTCACAAAAATGAACCGAAAGCCACTTCAGCTCAGTCACGATAAGAAATCGGCTATGTCTAAAGCCTTTAAATGTCTAAATATTTAGGCTAATCCATATAAAAACGAGAGGTAGGCCTAGGATCTACTCAAGCATGTAATGTAAGCGCTTCCCAATGAGAAAATGACAAGACAAGGGTGAAAATCTCGCTCTAATTAAATGTAGGCTAAATCGCCCTGAATTAAAATGTAAAAACAGATCAAATAATGTATTTGTCGAAATGTTGCGATATTGTTTCATTTAAGTTCATAATTATTCTATAAATGTTATTTAATTTAGCAGCATTACCACGAAGCACCGTGTTTCGATATTTATTTGAATAATACAAAATAAAATAAAAACTTAATTCACAAATTGCATGCCTGGTTGTAAGGATCCAAAGATCCCTGTAGACTTTAATATTGAGTTGAACATTTTGTTCATGACAACAAATTAACATGCGTTTTTTCAGATTATATTTAGTTTTGTTTGGAAAAAGCTGGCCCAAACCAGTTTTATTTCATCAATTATTGAAATAATGAAATATTTAGTAATAAACTTTTATGACAGAAATATCACTAGGCTACATGTAACTTAAATCATTTAATTCCTTCATTATCAACACTGTCTAGAATAGCGATTTAAGTGTGAATTGCGACTTCTCTTTGTGTTAAGTCAGCCTCAGACTCCGATAGCCTGTGGGGGGTTGGAGGGACAGTTGCTGGACAAAGGTGTTAATGTTCCTCTTTCATATGGAGAGTGTCGGATAGCCAGCCTGATGAGCAGGCAAAATTATTGTAAGGATAAATCTGTGTCCAAATGTAGGCATATCCAATGTAGGCATACCCATATCTTATTAAATTATAAATATTGTAGTTTATTTATTGTAGCCTATTTAAAGTTTTTTTCACACAAAATTTCAATTGAAGTTATTGTAAGGTGAATTCAACAAGGCATGCTGTGTCTTTGAAGCAACAATTAAAGGCTAAATAATTTTTTCGTGATTTGTAGGCGTTGGCTGAAACGTAGCGACATATACAGTATTATCAGCTGTATGATGTGTTTTACCCTGAAATGTTTAATTTCGAGAGAGACCCGGCGCGCGCAGCGAGGGAGACTAAATAAACTTGTTAAAAAGAGATCCAGCGCGAGAGAGGCAAAGAGAAACGCATGTTTTTAATTTAATTATGTTTCTTTGGACAATTTTCGTTTTGTACTGTTTTAATTGTTTAATTTAGCTGTAATTTCTTTGGCAATACAAATTTAAAATGTCGCAAGAATAAGATTAGCCTAGTGTTTCTTATTTTGCATCGTAAAAGAAATAAACTCTAAACCCGATGCAACCCTGTTTTAAATTTAAAAATTTAAACCTTGAAATGTTCGAACTTGGTTTCAAACTTAAGTAATTTTAGTGTTCTTTTACATTACACAATAATTTAGCAGACTAAAGACGAGCTTCTTCATTTTAATTTTCTGATGCAATCGGCTGACAATCTTCCTTCATCAGTTTTTGTCGTTTGTGCAGCGGCTGCGGTTCTACAGGAATGTAGCAAATTTATGTTGTAATGATAATTAAACAAAACTCTTGACTTTAAATAAGTAAACAGATATAAACAGTTACCTATTTAAGCATCAATGTGGTAAAATATAAACGCTGTAGGACAACATCGGTTAACAACATGTAGGCCTATTCTACATTGAGATTCGATCTCGGGTCGATTGAAGCTCCTCGAAGCTCGTGTTGTTGCGTTGATCACTGAGCTACCGTCTGTACGCTGTTAAAGTTGTAAAGCCTCATTGATGCAGCCTAAATGTTTTTATTGCAATGTTTTATGTTGAAATGTTTTTATTCATTTATTCAATTACATTTCAGTAGCCTAATTTCAGTATTGTGATTATGAATTATTTTAACTACGTTTCACTTGTTGAATTCTTCTGCTACCAGCTTTCAATCGCTCTGAATCAGCCGCGGTGCGGCAGCAGATTACGCATTAGAGAGAATAAACCGGAATAAACGAACACTTTTCAGAGTCTATGATTGTAGCGCCTCTTAGCGGTAAAAGGCAGCAAATACACCACACATTTTACCGCCGCGGTGGAACGGCTGATGTGGGCATTGTCATGGCTTGCCTCGACATTTGCGTTTGAATAGCGCGCGTCCTCCGTGGGCGTGTCAGATTAACGCGTAATGAAGTGTAATGAGCTGGGGAAAAAAATACTGACAGCACTCTCTTTTCATACAGATTGCATAAACTGAGAATATTTGTTTTTTATATAAATTACTTCATTTAAAAAGAGAGAGAATTCAAGCTTCATAAAGAAAAATCTCTCGTGCCAGTGTGACAAGTAATCGCGGAGTTACAGTTAATCTTAGGACGCGTTTCAGAATGGACTTCACTGACAGAGAGAACGCAGAACTCGCATCATGTTTGTTTTTCTTTATTTGGTGAAAAGCACAACACTTTGTTTTTATTGTGAGTATCCACAAAAAAAATAGAAACTTAACAGGATCTAATGATGTATAACACTTAAATGTAAGATCAAAATCAACAGAGTATTTTGAGTCTCTTTTGCATTGATAAGAAAAAAAGCGAGCAGATCACGCCGGCGTGATTGCCGACCCCAGAGAGTTAAATCTGACATAGCACAAAAAAAATAAAAATGCACCAAAAATAATGTTGCTGCTAATCTTTGACATATTCAAGACTGTGATAATCCAAAGCCAAGGTTTTCCAATATTTCCAAAGCCAATATTTACTTTTTACTGTTTTCCACCAGTTGGTACCATTTGTCATATAATTGACATACTGCAAACATCTGTAGTACTGCAAACATTTTCCTGATTTCTACTAGGTAATTATAACCTGTGCCTGTCTCACTACACATCAAAATTTGCTCTAGAAAGAAAGTAAAACTACAAGATCACCATGAACATGAATTTTTATTTTTTCTATAAATAATTCTATAAACATAAAACATATCAAAACTTCACAACAAAATGGGGTCATTCTTCAGCTCATTTGCAGGAGCTGCAGAATTGCAATGCATGCTCCTTACAGATGTAAATGCCACATTTTGAGCAGGTGGTGGAGATTTTTTTTATTTTATTTTTTTAGGTTAGAAACTGCACCCCCTCCTCCTTATGTCATGGGTTTCTGCAGACCCACTAGCTTTTCTTCATCTTGTCGAGTTTGAAATTGCCGCACCAAAGATGTGCACAGCTTTATAACTTTTGCATCAACCGCACTTGTATGAAAGGCAGACTTTGTTTTGGATCCCTCGCAGCTACATCTTTGTGTTGCCGCAAGATGAAAGGTGTTATTGTTGTCTAAGGACTGACTGCATGGCTGTGTTTGTGCCTCTACGTATGTGAGAAATTATCAATTAACTTTGAAACATAGACTGCTAAAAAAAACGAAGCTGTGTCAAAGGTTCATGTATGTGTGTAAAATACGCATGGATCAAACCGAAAGAGAACAATGCAGTGAGAAGCGCTTTCTCTTGCTAAATGCACACACACACGCCTACACACACATCCTACACCACTGACACACACACACACAGAGAGAGAGAGAGAGAGAGAGAGAGAGAGAGAGAGAGAGAGAGGAGAGAGAGAGAGAGAGAGAGAGAGAGAGAGAGATAGAGTAGACAGAAAGGGTAAAATATGACCTTCAGGATATTGTGATTTGTCACTCGCCTAAACACCATGTTTTATATTTAGGCCCTACAGACACACACTTTTGTCAACGCAGACACACATTGCTCTCAGACATCCACACATACTACCAAAAATATCCCTAATGCAGCACAAGGGTTAAGAAGAGTTTGACTTCTCATCTTGAAAACAAAGTAAATGTGGCTCCCAGTGCGTTGAGCAAATTGGTCTTGGTAAGACTCCTTCAAATAAGTCAAAATTATTTTTCAAGAGAGCACGGTAAGTCTCTTTGTACTAAAACCAATACCGAAATTATGTTTTCATCTTAATATAAGATTAATTACACTTGGTTAGATTTTATTTTCTGCACTGACATGGATGGTGACAATTGTTTGGCTTCCAGCTTTCAGCTCACCATGATGCACCACCACTGCAGCCAACAGCAGGAAAACGGAAGAGAGCTGACAGTAAGGTCAGAACACTGACAATACATAATTCATTCCTTATAGCCTAATTGTCTATTCTTTACTTTTTTACTTTGTAACAATGTGACCAACAATTGTTGAATTACTTACATTTGGATGGTTTCCTGTAGACAGCAGTAGGCCTGTGTGCCAGTCTATAGACCTTATGCACCAGAGAAACGAGGGCGCCGCCATCTTTAGAATATTGTCTTTGAACTTGCGTTTTTGCGGTCGCTCTGTATATTTCTATGGCATCGCTGTCCAGGAGTAATTAGGTGAAGTTGATTTACTTATTGTTGAGTTAACGAAAGTTATCATGAGCATTGTAATGTTTATCATAAGCATTGTAAAGCATATGTCTTAACAAATGGACCCTGGAAATTTTTAAACGAGCCGTTCATTCATAACTACGCAAGATTGCGGTGAAAATACAGACCGGAAGTCAAAAGACAACGAGCTCAGCGCTGAAAAGGGCGTGGCTACATAAGGTCTATAGGCTAATGTAATGAACTACCCATGTCTGTACCGGATGTCTTTGTGTAAACTTATGTCCAGTAATAACAAAACAGTCATGGAACAATGTATGATATTCACTAGGGGTGTGACGAGATCTTGTGCCACGAGATCTCGCGAGACTAAAACATGACGAGATTTCTCGTCAGGTGAAAAGCTGTCTCGCGATATCGCCATGACTGAGCGTGAGGGTGAGATTACCATAGAATATTCCACCGCTACACTCACACACTCACATTCACCTAAACTATCGTTTTGCTGTTTTTATAAAAAAATAAAAACCATTATAAAATAATGTAAAAGTCTGCTCTGCTCATCCAGCACGAGTTGCCGTTGCAATCAGTGCAGCACGAATCACAGTTCACTGATCGCGTGAGGATGGCGGAGGATTCGTTGCGCAACTTACGTCTGATTTAACGTCCAATATGTCTTATTGTAGAATGCACGCTCAGCACCGCTGCTCTTTATACACAGAGTACGCGCGATCACGAAAGTAAAAGGATTTCTGAAAAAGTCACACCCCTATTAATTAATATTAATTAATTAATTAATTATTAATATTCACATAAATCATACACCAAATTGTTCAGGATGGCCAAAAAGTGGGTTTCTGTCTATATGTGTGTGTGTGTGTGTAATACAATATGGGGCAGAGTGTAGTACAACAAAATATCTAGTAGTAGTAACCTATAGGTTAGTGGCAATAGTGTGCAGAATAAAAAAAAAACATGTCGGTCAGGACACAGGTAATACACATTTGTTCACTATGTTAGTCTATTGATATTTTGTATTTAGAGGAACTGACGCCTACAACGTAACAAACTAGCTCACACTTTTGTCAAATTTCAGAGTGGAGCAGTTGGAGCAAGTTGCTTTACTTCTAGTGCTTTTGTCATGACTTAACGGATGACAGGAAGCAATAGCAGGTAAGAAACTTTATTAAATGGAAGTCCAGACAGAAAGACACGGGCGTGGATGGCGACACAGGGACGTTGATGGTCAGCGTGGTGAATCCCAAGTGGTGCAGTGAAGACAGACGAGGAACGACCCACAACCGGTGAAATCCACAACCGACGATAATCCACGAACAAGACGAAATCCACAGGAACACACGACGAGATACTCAGGAACAAGACTGGAACACGGACACATCCAACAACGATCTGACAATGGAGATGAGAACACTGTGAGCATAAATAGTGAGATGAGATCGGCTGCAGCTGGTGATGAGATGATGATCAGCTGGAGCGGATCAAGGAATGACACACACTCACTCACGCCCACCACACACGTGCTTTCATGCAACAACAATAACACGAGACGAGAAGGAAGCAAATGGATTTGTATACCGTGACAGTACCCCTTCTCCTAAGAACGCCTCCCGACGTTCTCAGAACTCCTTACCTGTCGATTGTAATCATCGATCAGAGAGTGATCC
>NW_026607368.1:0-2500 GCF_029890125.1 Rhinichthys klamathensis goyatoka
TGTGTGATGTGCAGATCTGTGGAGTTTGGAAGAATCTCCCGAAGTCTCAGATTCGACAGCTGGAGGCGGAGCAACTGCGTGTTTCCATGACAACCACTGACAAGAAGGAGGAGCTACGGGGAAAAATCATCAAACACAGAGCACTGTTTGCAGGTGTGTGTGATGTTTAACTGTGTGTGTGTGTGTGTGTGTATGATGTTTAACTGTGTGTGTGTGTGTGTGATGTTTAACTGTGTATGTGTGTTTGTGATGTTTAACTGTGTGTGTGTGTGTGTGTGTGTATGATGTTTAACTGTGTGTGTGTGTGTGTGTGTGTGTGTGTGTGTGTGTGTGTGTGTGTGATGTTTAACTGTGTGTTTGTGTGTGTGTGTGATGTTTAACTGTGTGAGATGTTTAACTGTGTGTGTGTGTGTGTGTGTGTGTGTGATGTTTAACTGTGTGTGTGTGTGTGTGTGTGATGTTTAACTGTGTGTGTGTGTGATGTTTAACTGTGTGTGTGTGTGTGTGTGTGTGTGTGATGTTTAACTGTGTGTGTGTGTGTGTGTGTGTGATATTTAACTGTGTGTGTGTGTGTGTGTGTGTGTGTGTGTGTGTGTGTGTGTGTGATGTTTAACTGTGTGTGTGTGTGTGTGATGTTTAACTGTGTATGTGTGTTTGTGATGTTTAACTGTGTGTGTGTGTGATGTTTAACTGTGTGTGTGTGTGTGATGTTTAACTGTGTGTGTGTGTGTGTGTGTGTGTGTGATGTTTAACTGTGTATGTGTGTGTGTGATGTTTAACTGTGTGTGTGTGTGTGTGTGTGTGTGATGTTTAACTGTGTGTGTGTGTGTGTGATGTTTAACTGTGTGTGTGTGTGTGTGTGTGATGTTTAACTGTGTGTGTGTGTGTGTGTGTGTGTGTGTGATGTTTAACTGTGTGTGTGTGTGATGTTTAACTGTGTGTGTGTGTGATGTTTAACTGTGTGTGTGTGTGTGTGATGTTTAACTGTGTGTGTGTGTGATGTTTAACTGTGTGTGTGTGTGTGTGTGATGTTTAACTGTGTGTGTGTGATGTTTAACTGTGTGTGTGTGTGTGATGTTTAACTGTGTGTGTCTGATGTTTAGATTCGCTTCAGACACGACCTTTCTGATGTGTTTTTGGATGCTTACGTTCATTTACGTTCGGTTTGTGTGACAGAAACGTTCAGTGCGATCCTGACGTCTGAAGAGGTGCATTCTGGGATGGGCGGAATCGCCATGTTGACGCTCAGTGACACCGAGAACAATCTGCATTTTATCCTGATTCAGCAGGGACTCGTTTCTCACGGGAGCTGTAAGTACACATAGAGGAAATAATATAATAAAGTAACAAAATAAATATAAAAAAAAAATAAATAAAATAAAAATAAAGCATAAAATAAAATAGAAATAAAATAATTAAAATAAAATATAAAATAAATTAAATTAGACTTGAAAAATAATAATAATAATAATAAAATAAAATAAAAAATAGCAAAATAAAAATAAATAAATAAACAGATAAAGCATAAAATAAAAAAAACAAAATAAAAAAAACAAAAATAAAATAAAGCAAAATAAAAATAAAATAAAAATAAAATAATATAAATAATAATAAATAAAACAAAAAATAATAATACATAATTAAAAATAAAATAATAAAATAAAATACCATAAAATAATTTATATAAAAATAAAAATAATAAAACAAAAATCTTTAAATAAAGCCGAAAATAAAAGAAAAATAACAAAATAAAATAAAAGAAAGTAAATTTCAGAATATATAATATAATAATATAAATTAAAGAAATATTAAAAAATTGTAATTGAATAAAAACTGTATTTCACATTGTTTCAGCCTCCGCACAGATGCCGGTGAGAGTGAAACTGCTGTACCGACAACATGTGCTGAGAGAAATACGAGCAAACATCTCTACAGACGTGAGTGAAAACACACACACACACACACACACACACACACACACACACACACACACACACACACACACACACACACACTCACACACACACACACACTGATCTAAAGGAGAACAAGCCATTTATTTACAATGCTTTTATATTCAGTTAATTAGAATGAAAAGAAAACATCATTCACCTTTGATAACATAGAGAAAATACTCGGTTAAAGTTCAGCGATGAATATTAAGGACACGTGTGTGTGTGTGTGTGTGTGTGTGTGTGTAGGACTCTGACCTGGCTGAAGTCCTAGCGGATCTGAACAGTCGGGAACTCTTCTGGTTATCCCGCGGGCAGCTCCAGATCGCCATGGAAACGGAAGGCCAAAATCCCCGTCAGATCTCCGGATACATTTCTGGGAAGAGATCATGTGACAGTGAGTGCAGCCAATCAGCAGCGATCACCTCATCCATGCATAAGCAGCTGAAATGCAGGATTGTCTGATCATATGTTGTTTTCTTTAGCGACCCGGATCTGTCTCTAACACAGGTGGATCTCTCACTGCCGCAATACTGTAACTCTCCTGA